>NC_064926.1:474232684-474535714 GCF_023897955.1 Schistocerca gregaria
GCCGGATCACCACTCGAACTCCCGAGTTTGTGTCTCGGTCCGGCACACAGTTTTAACCTGCCAGGTAGTTTCATATCAGCGCACACTCTGCTGCAGAGTGAAAATCTCATTATGACAGACAATAATTATTGCGACGTATAGCACTCGTGCCGGCAGCGGTAGTCTAGCGGTTCTAGGCGATCAGGCCGGAACCGCGCGACTGCTAAAGTCGCAGGTTCGAATCCTGCCTCGGGCATGGATGTGTGTGACGTCCTTAGGTTAGTTAGGTTCAAGTAGTTCTAAGTTCTAGGGGACTGATGACCACAGATGTTAAGTCCCATAGTGCTCAGAGCCATTTGAACCATATAGCACTCTTAATGAGCCCCGGATTTTTGCATATGCATGGCTTTTTTAGTATGTCTGTTGCAAAGCAATCATGGTTTACATTCGTGAACTCTTCTCAGACGTCACACAATTTCGTGGCGTATCACACGTACCTCTTGTTACAATAACGTGGGAATGTAAAGAATGCACCAGCTGCCAGATTCAATCCACAGACCTCACACGTATAAAAATGAGTGCTTACTCGCTCTCCTGCGGAGTCCTTGAATACTAGCGACAATGTGAAGCATATAAGCAAGCATAAAATGTTCAAAATCCGTTTTCTCGAAAACGGTTACGAGATGGATTTCCCAGTTTATATACACTCCTGGAAATGGAAAAAAGAACACATTGACACCGGTGTGTCAGACCCACCATACTTGTTCCGGACACTGCGAGAGGGCTGTACAAGCAATGATCACACGCACAGCACAGCGGACACACCAGGAACCGCGGTGTTGGCCGTCGAATGGTGCTAGCTGCGCAGCATTTGTGCACCGCCGCCGTCAGTGTCAGCCAGTTTGCCGTGGCATACGGAGCTCCATCGCAGTCTTTAACACTGGTAGCATGCCGCGACAGCGTGGACGTGAACCGTATGTGCAGTTGACGGACTTTGAGCGAGGGCGTATAGTGGGCATGCGGGAGGCCGGGTGGACGTACCGCCGAATTGCTCAACACGTGGGGCGTGAGGTCTCCACAGTACATCGATGTTGTCGCCAGTGGTCGGCGGAAGGTGCACGTGCCCGTCGACCTGGGACCGGACCGCAGCGACGCACGGATGCACGCCAAGACCGTAGGATCCTACGCAGTGCCGTAGGGGACCGCACCGCCACTTCCCAGCAAATTAGGGACACTGTTGCACCTGGGGTATCGGCGAGGACCATTCGCAACCGTCTCCATGAAGCTGGGCTACGGTCCCGCACACCGTTAGGCCGTCTTCCGCTCACGCCCCAACATCGTGCAGCCCGCCTCCAGTTGTATCGCGACAGGCGTGAATGGAGGGACGAATGGAGACGTGTCGTCTTCAGCGATGAGAGTCGCTTCTGCCTTGGTGCCAATGATGGTCGTATGCGTGTTTGGCGCCGTGCAGGTGAGCGCCACAATCAGGACTGCATACGACCGAGGCACACAGGGCCAACACCCGGCATCATGGTGTGGGGAGCGATCTCCTACACTGGCCGTACAACTCTGGTGATCGTCGAGGGGACACTGAATAGTGCACGGTACATCCAAACCGTCATCGAACCCATCGTTCTACCATTCCTAGACCGGCAAGGTAACTTGCTGTTCCAACAGGACAATGCACGTCCGCATGCATCCCGTGCCACCCAGCGTGCTCTAGAAGGTGTAAGTCAACTACCCTGGCCAGAAAGATCTCCGGATCTGTCCCCCATTGAGCATGTTTGGGACTGGATGAAGCGTCGTCTCACGCGGTCTGCACGTCCAGCACGAACGCTTGTCCAACTGAGGCGCCAGGTGGCAATGGAATGGCAAGCCATTCCACAGGACTACATCCAGCATCTCTACGATCGTCTCCATGGGAGAATAGCAGCCTGCATTGCTGCGAAAGGTGGATATACACTGTACTAGTGCCGACATTGTGCATGCTCTGTTGCCTGTGTCTATGTGCCTGTGGTTCTGTCAGTGTGATCATGTGATGTACCTGACCCCAGGAATGTGTCAATAAAGTTTCCCCTTCCTGGGACAATGAATTCACGGTGTTCTTATTTCAATTTCCAGGAGTGTATATTGATGCCCAAGTCTTGCTCTGCACTCTCTGTCAGTATGAATCAGATCGGTGAGGGGAAGTTCGTAAGGTCCCCTTGTGAGCGGCAAAGCTTTAACCTTCTGGTGGATAGTCTATCAAGGAGGATCTAAGCATGTTATAATGAACGTGCTAGATTAACATGATATCATGTGCTTAGATGTGCATTTTCAAACAGACGTTCTTTATTACGGTTGTTGTTTTTTTTTAGAGTAAAGATATTATTTTAGTTTTATGAGGCTTATTCTTTCATCCTCTGTTCATGTTGAGTACACTCTCGCAGTCATCAAAGTGGTACAAATCTTTCCTTTTTAGCTGTTCAGTTCCTCTAATTGCTGGCGCCAGCAGTATCTGTTGCACTAAACTCAATCTTCAGTTCCAGTCCCGAAAGACGCACTATGTCGCTGGCAGGTTTGCCTTCTTGAAGAACCAATGTAAAAGTGTCTTCATCAAGATATAAGCGAAAAGTGCCTGCAACCGTTCCCCTTATCTCTTCACTTAAAAAGTGCCCGTCTCCACTTGACTTCAGCAGTCTTCCATCTGCAGCAGTCTTCCGCCAATATCTGCTTCACTATTGACTGAAGGTTTCCCCCACCAAAAATACACCATTCTTATATTCTAAAGACACGGTTTGACTCAACTTGACCACTTGCGACATTATATTAATGTATTAGAACAATGTTTAAATAAATAAATGTTATAAACATTCGGTCACACGCCATTTACAATAAATATAAATAAATAATCTTGCATTCTTGCACATGTGCACCCTGTTTAAATGAAAACAGATTGTCATTAAAATTGTTTAAACAGTTATTTGGGGGTGCTTGACAGAAGTATGTCTTGGCACTGTTTCCGAGGGCTGACACATGCTATTGACCACTTTTAAATTACCATCGTTTTTAATATCACTTGTAATCAATATTGAAATAAAATTACTGGCAAAATGGTAAGCTATTCATTAAATAACTACACAAATATAATGAGATATGAGGTATCCATTTTGCATTCATTTGTTGTGTTACTGTGGAGAATACGATGTTCTGACAAACATCTGCATAATGAAAAGGTACAAAAACTAAATAAATAAAAAAAATAAAATAAATACAGATACTTAGCTTTTAGGGACGATAACTATAGTGCAGTTGTAAGTAAGATATGATTTGTTGAAACCGCATCAAGTGTTTACAAGTTATTAATTCACAGGTTCATTGTGGAAACGTTTTCTGGAACCGCGCGAACGCTACGGTCGCAGGTTCGAATCCTGCCTCGAGTATGGATGTGTGTGTGTCCTTCGGTTAGTTAGGTTTAAGTAGTTCTAAGTTCTAGGGGACTGATGACCTCAGAAGTTAAGTCCCAAAGTGCTCAGAGCAATTTGTGAAAACGTTTAGTCACTGTAAAATATTAACTTCCATATTCTGAAAGATACTGCAAATATTGTTATCACTTGACGCGCCTCATTTATTTAAGAACGCAGATTTATTCAGATTTGCTGTATTATCTAAATCTCGTTCATTGTCGAATAACCTATATTTGTGTAGTTATTTAATGAATAGCTTACCATTTTGCCAGTAATTTTATTTCAATATAACCTAGTTCGTTCGTTCCACATTCTGCTAAATCAGCAACCACTGTCCTTGTGCCCTGTTCTGGAATTTTCCCCATTTCTGTGCACGCTGCTCATCTTTGCATCTGGCTGACCCGCACTGGTTGGCTAGCTGGATCGGCCGTGGCGCGCCCTCTGCCCTACAGCTTCCATCTAGCGTTTATCAGTACAAGCAATATCACCCGACCACATACGAACACTAGGCGGCCGATTTAACTCGCCTACATAGAGTAACGTTTCACGTCCATGCAAATTCTCCTCTGCACAGACCCCGACGGCGGATATTTTCGCCTTGAATACGGTAGCCAGCTTCCTTAGATATGTTGCGTTCTCTAGTCTAAGCTGTATCCCATATACCCCAGCCACAGCAACTTCGTCTGTTTTCGACTTGTCTGTAAACCAGACTACGTCTTCTGCACGGTGTCGTGGTTCGTTCGTGCACTGCTGCTTACTTCCAGTTGTTAGACTGAAAGAATTATTGAAGTAGCTGGAAGTTATTGTGCAGTCATCAGAATTTTCCTCGACCATTGCTATATTTATCACATTCCATAAGCTGGTTTTGGATTGAGGATATCCTGAATTACTAATTTATACTCAGCTTTTAGCCTGTATGCCCCTGCCACTGCCTCTGGCTCCATTTTAACGCACATGTGTAATGGGGGCATCTGCGGCATTATCTCGTTCTCAGCAGTGGGTTTGCTGCTAATTCCTCCTGTTATGGCTAAGCAGGGCGGTCTCTGCACCTTGTCAAGCTCCTTAGCAACCAGCGTCGTATGGACTCCAACATAAATAACCTTCTACTTTGTTCCACTCTACTGTAGCCCCATAAATTATTGTGTCTTATTACATAGGTTTATATCCAGTACCTACTGTTAGGGTTTAGACCCCAATTCTTCCACAGGCTCTTCTAGTGCTCAAAACAGTATACGCACCATCATCCTTCAGAGAACCTCCTGGATTAGTTGTTATTCTGGTCAGGATCACGTGAAGTCTGGTGTTAGCAGCTGTACCTTTCATTTATGGCAAAATACTTTCCAGGATGATAGTTTCCCTTTCTTAATCGCAAGAGTGTATTTGGCAAGGGCCTCCCGTTATTTTGTCCATTGTCCTTCTCTTCTTCCAAGATTGAAGAGTCTTTTTATCTGACTCCTTTGCAATTAAAGGTTATTGTTCCACCAAGGTATATTCATGTTTGTGCACTTTTTTGTGATTTAACTGTCTTCTAAATACGATGCCATAATGGCAGATGTTACTGTATCTAACATTTCCTCGAAATCTATTGGATCCCTGAAGTTCTGACTTCAGATAACGGTGAGTTAAGGTCTTTCTTTTATGAGTTCTGTTTTCCTAGGATTCTTATAGGCCCTGGTCTCCTGAAGGTTCGTTTCAACCTCAAACCTGGAAATTGAAATAAGAACACCGTGAATTCATTGTCCCAGGAAGGGGAAACTTTATTCACACATTCCTGGGGTCAGATACATCACATGATCACACTGACAGAACCACAGGCACATACACACAGGCAACAGAGCATGCACAATGTCGGCACTAGTACAGTGTATATCCACCTTTCGCAGCAATGCAGGCTGCTATTCTCCCATGGAGACGATCGTAGAGATGCTGGATGTAGTCCTGTGGAATGGCTTGCCACGCCATTTCCACCTGGCGCCTCAGTTGGACCAGCGTTCGTGCTGGACGTGCAGACCGCGTGAGACGACGCTTCATCCAGTCCCAAACATGCTCAATGGGGGACAGATCCGGAAATCTTGCTGGCCAGGGTAGTTGACTTACTCCTTCTAGAGCACGTTGGGTGGCACGGGATACATGCGGACGTGCATTGTCCTGTTGAAACAGCAAGTTCCCTTGCCGGTCTAGGAATGGTAGAACGATGGGTTCGATGACGGTTTGGATGTACCGTGCACTATTCAGTGTCCCCTCGACGATCACCAGAGGTGTACGGCCAGTGTAGGAGATCGCTCCCCACACCGTGATGCCGAGTGTTGGCCCTGTGTGCCTCGGTCGTATGCAGTCCTGATTGCGGCGCTCACCTGCACGGCGCCAAACACGCATACGACCATCATTGGCACCAAGGCAGAAGCGACACGTCTCCATTCGTCCCTCCATTCACGCCTGTCGCGACACCACTGGAGGCGGGCTGCACGATGTTGGGGCGTGAGCGGAAGACGGCCTAACGGTGTGCGGGACCGTAGACCAGCTTCATGGAGACGGTTGCGAATGGTCGTCGCCGATACCCCAGGAGCAACAGTGTCCCTAATTTGCTGGGAAGTGGCGGTGCGGTCCCCTACGGCACTGCGTAGGATCCTACGGTCTTGGCGTGCATCCGTGCGTCGCTGCGGTCCGGTCCCAGGTCGACGGGCACGTGCACCTTCCGCCGACCACTGGCGACAACATCGATGTACTGTGGAGACCTCACACCCCACGTGTTGAGCAATTCGGCGGTACGTCCACCCGGCCTCCCGCATGCCCACTATACGCCCTCGCTCAAAGTCCGTCAACTGCACATACGGTTCACGTCCACGCTGTCGCGGCATGCTACCAGTGTTAAAGACTGCGATGGAGCTCCGTATGCTACGGCAAACTGGCTGACACTGATGGCGGCGGTGCACAAATGCTGAGCAGCTAGCGCCATTCGACGACCAACACCGCGGTTCCTGGTGTGTCCGGTGTGCCGTGCGTGTGATCATTGTTTGTACAGCCCTCTCGCAGTGTCCGGCAGATAAGGATGGCACCAAAGCCACATGCCATTTTTTGATATAACTGCCCATTAGAAAGGACTCAAAAGCTTCGTCAATTACTTCTTCCCCTTTTACGTTCCTGAACGTAGATTCCCTTGCCCTATTCAGACTCTCTAGATTGCTTCCCATCAGAAATTCAAGACGGTACTCAATTGTGGTATTGATTTCGCTGCTTCCCCACTCCATGTTGAGGGCGTTGGCATCACAGTCAACCAGTAGTTGGTCATTCTGCTGCGAGCAGCTGACTACTATTCTTCTCACTTCCTGAGAAGGAGGACTACCGTCACCATAAGAAAGGTTAGCTGAGGCCTATACAATTTCCTTCGCGATTCCTTCCTCACGCCGTTCCATCCTGATGATCATTAAGTGCCTGATACAAAAGTCCACTAGCAGCATGAATGAAATTGCATTTTTATATAAATGCATGATCTGGAGTTCCTTAGATTTCTAGCATAAATCAACTTACCTCCAGTTCTTGCAAGGCCTGAAGTGCCCCATTGTATAAGTAGGGTTCCTGAATCGGGGAAACTTGTACCTCCTGTCTTCCCACAAGACGACTGAGGCCAGCAGTTGCTCTTTACTGCGTTGTACCAGCATCTACAACACTACACATACTACACACACATACTGCACACACACAGTGTCCATTTCCCTGTCGTGGTCATAGCCATTCGATTTAGTCTGCTCTTCAGACAGCTTCTTGGGAAAAAAATCAAGTGGCTGTCATTCCCCTTGTACCTTTTGTTGCAGCGCTGCCTCTGTAGATGCTTGGATAGTGTCTGTGACCACAGCCAGTTGGACTGAAAGCGGGACGTGAGCAAGGACGACGGCCTCTCGCTAGGAGGATTTCACTTTTTGGGAAGCAGACAACATTTCAGGTGTCCACAACACGGAGCGTTTTCCACGTGAAGTGTTGCCGGGAAGCGCTGCCGTGAATGGTGCCTCGACCGCATCTGCTCCTGCTGGGTGGTACCTGTAGAAATTAGCCACGCCTAAGAAACTGCTTAATTTCTGATATGCTTCGGGTAGGGGGAACGATTCAAACATGTCCACCTTAGAATGTAAGGACTTAATACCTACGGGAGCCAACCGACGTCCCAAAACGTCCACTGCCTCTTTGCTAATTATACGTCAGTCATTGTTTATTTTCAATCCATAGTCAGAATGGCACTCAAAGAGAGGCGATATGTCAATTTCGTGCCCAGCAGCAAATGTAGAAAAATTAACACGTCGTTGAAGTATACAGAGACAAAATATATACAGCAGGAACCACGTCGGTAAAACATTGACATTAAATTTTTGCGAGCCAGCCACAATGTTCATGTAAATGACGAATGAGATGCCGATCCAGTGTGGTGCGTACATTCAGTTGCGATAGTCCTCAAACGGACACCGTGAGCCGTCTTTCAGCCTAAATAAATGTAGAGGCGACGACCAATGGCTGTCAGAAAGTCTGATGACCCCATAGCCATCAGTTCTTCAGACTCCTCCGTTGCAGTAGCGTATTTACCAGGAACCACCCGACGTGGATTGTAAGGAACTGACGACCCCACCGTGGTGGAAATTTGATTTAGGGTGTTGTGTTTCATTTAAAACTGTTGTATGAACTGGCATTCTGCTGAACATGCTGAAGTCGTCTAATGTGAGGATGTTGTATGGTCAGATATGGTGTAACAGTGAAGGAAATCGGCACCTAGTATGGGCTCAGCGACGTCAGATATCAGGAAGGTCCACCGAAAATTCTGTGAGAATCCTAAATTCACTAATGCATCTCGGTGGCTGAAAGTTGGATTTCTCCAATTTTTCACTTCTGGGAGCCATGATTTGACACCTAAACGACTTCTTGATGTTGCAGGCGGAACGCTGACATCTGACCCGTGTCATTCAAATAATCTAGCTCATTCCACATGTCCTTGACGTACAGCAAATGAGGTGTTGGAACACTGTGGAGAATGCATTGTCAACAAAAGGGCAAGTAGCATAGTTCTAGCGCAACAATTTCTTCTAGTGGGGGCAGAATTGTTTGCAGTAGTGGATAGACACTGTACAATGCAGCAATGAGACGTGGTTAATTCCGATCGCTGCCCCATTTGGGTAATCGTATGCCTATATGTATTTGCGCGCCAACTGTCCGAAGCGTGAATGACGCCAACTCAGTTCTCTATGCTGGCTGACGTTACCTCGTGTGCTGCGCTGTCTGGTAGGTTTAGTGCGGCTGTAAATTGTTGGAGGACCTCTGAGTTGCCGATGAAGGGTATAGACGCTGCGACGTAGTGCACTGACGTGTTCTGCAAGTGAGAGCTGCTGCTCCTTAGCTGTAGCGTCAGCAATCATATCTACTACGTCGTGTTGTCCAGTCTGTGGAGGTGCACCTGCGTCATTGAATGCCAGAGCACGATAAAGTTGATCCGCACTCAATAACTGCAAGTCGAAAGGTGAAGAGATGCTGGAAATAGTTTCTTACTTCACCGCAAAAGGTAATTGGCTCATCCAAATCAGCTTGAGCGCGGCGACAGAAACCTCGGTTGCGGAAACCAGTGTCCGCAGCCGACGGTAAGAAGAGGAAGGTTCCTTCTCGCCAACACTTCCGCTTTGCAGCAATTGTCGGATGCGGATGTCCGTCATTTCGCGCACTCGGTGAAGTACACTGTTCTGATTTACCCTCAGAAGGCATCACATCCGATAATAACAATAAAGTTTGCGTTTCCAACGCTCCAGCAGCGGGGGTAGACTGCATGTTATCATATGAGGCTCCGAAGGAAAGCTCGAGAAGCCGAAACCAAAGATCTAATCGTTGCGGCATGTACGGCGGTGCGACTAATATACGAGGGTCACTCCTAAAGAAATGCACACTATTTTTGTAAAAATACAGTTTTCATTATGCATGTGTGAAAGTTTTATAGTGTGTTGATACATCCTTTCCGCTTGTTTTCAAACTTAATTCAACTAGTTCCCGTGAGTGGCTCCATCACAGCTACTTAGTTTGTATATTTCGCTTATTTTCTTCATAGTTCCACACAACTTCTTCCTGTTTTCTCGATTGATCTGTGTTCAGATTTTCAAGGCCTATCCACTGTGCCAACTTATAACTAAATCTGAGGGGGGTGCGATGGGGAGGTTCCCTTGTCAGAAGCAACGTTCTGTCACAGAATTTCTGTGCTATGAAAACGAGACAGTGGGAAACATCCACAAGAGGTTGAAAAGGTGTATGGAGATGCTGCTCTCGATAGCAGTACAGTTAGTCCGTGGGCAAGCAGGTTATGTGATGAAAGCGGGCACGGCAATATTGAGGATTGTCCTCGCAGCGGCAGGCCTCGTACTGCACACACTCCAGACAATGTGCTGAGAGTTAACGAATTAGTGACTGCTGACAGAAGCATCACAGTGAACGAATTGTCACGCTACGTTGGGATAGGGGAAGGAAGTGTTTGCAAAATACTGAAAGTATTGGCGTTAAAAAAGGTTTGTGCCAGGTTGGTTCCCAAGATGTTGACAGCGGCTCACAAAGAAACAGCGAACTTCCGGAACAGTACGAGAATGGTGGAGTTGAATTTCTTGGAAGAATAGTGACAGGTGATGAAACATGGCTCCACCGTTTTTCACCAGAGACGAAGAGGCAATCAATAGAGTGGCATCATGCAAATTCACCCAAGAAAAAAATATTCAAAGCCACACCTTCTGCTGGAAAAGTTATGGCTACGGTGTGTTTCGGTCCGAAGGACTCTTACTTGTGGACATCAGGCCAAGTAGAACTACCATAAATTCTGATGCATATGTGACGACAATGAAGAAACTTCAAGCTCGACTGAGTCGTGTTCGACCACATCGGCATAAGCAGGATGTTTTGCTGTTTCACGACAATGCACGGCCACATGTCAGTCGAAAAACGATGGAAGCGATCACAAAAGCCGGATGGACAACACTGGAACACCCGCCTTACAGTCCTGACCTGGCTCCTTGCGAATATCATCTGTTTGCGAAACTGAAAGAGTCTCTTCGTGGAAAAACGTTTGAAGATGATGACTCCCTTGTGCACGCTGATAAACAGTGGTCCCAACAGGTTGGGCCAGAAATTTACTATGTGCGTATACAGGCGCTGGTTCCAAGATGGCGTAAGGCAGTTGAGAGGGATGGAAATTATGTGGAGATGTGAAAATATTGTTCCTAAAGGATTTATCTACACACTGTAAAACATTCAAACATGTAGAATAAAACATGGATTTAAAAAAAATAGTGTGCATTTCTTTTGGAGTGATGCTTGTACTACGTGGTACGGAAGGCGCATGCAGGTTGTCGGTGAACTGTCTGTGAGCTGCATATGACGCGAAGTGCCCGGCACTTGCTCCTAAGTTAGCAGTGGTTATGGAATAGTCTGAAGGCCTTCTGAAATACCCGATAATTGTCTTGGAGTAATAGCGTCCACGTTAGTAGGCGAAATGATCCCACCCTTGACTATCTTATCGTCTTCCATTCTCGGGGTCACCATTTGTGGGAACTAGAATTCAGAACTGAATACATACGTGGTACGGACTATTATAACTTCATTGCTTTAATCAAATGCGCAAATCAAGGAACAAAATACTCTGGAGCAAACGGAGGGAGATCGCACAAAAGCAAGTAGAACACGTAAACAAACGTACTGTTAGCTCATCTGTCACATACACACAAAAATAGTTCACACTTTCACTGCTTGTGTCACCACAAACTTTATTAATCGTCCAAAACTGATCTGTGTTTAATTCTACCATATATGAGACCAACACCCAGTGTGTTTACCCCTTCTCATTTGATGAGTGCTTAGATTCAACCAAGTATGTCCATTTTAATCGGTTATGCTATGTAACGCCCTTTTTTATTCTTTCGACTAAACAGCCAACGGTTTTTTTAACTTATATTTTAGTGTCATTACAACTGATATGTTTTTCAGACAACCGTTTGAAAAAGGTTTCACAGATGAAACAGCGCCATTATGAAAGAAAAATAAGAGTTACTTCAGTCCAGCCAGTGGCAGTCAGTGTCAAAGAACGCTATGATTCAGACAACCTTTGGTGGCCGTGGACCCTGTTCTAACGAAATATAAGTATCAGTTGCGTTAATTTACTGTTGCTTTGGTTCGTGGTGGAATATTTTATACATTAACACATAACACTGGTGTAATATTCTACAGTATTTATTGTTTAAAAACTGGTTTTGCACAGTTACGTCATCGTCAGGTACAAAGAAGATATGCGTGACTGTGAGATTTTTGTGGGATCAACGCTTTTAAACTAGGTGCATCTACAGAATATCTCAGTCGATTTTCAAAGATGACTGTTGTTAATGTGTGATTTAGGACTGAAACGAAAGGAATTATTTTAGTAACATGCAATGGAAAATTATTTCGCTTAGGTAAAAAATGTATGATACATCAAATAATGAACTACGCGACAAATCACAATAATTGTTCTGAGAAGAAAAATAAGTCGAATAGTATATATTAAATACTGTTAACATGTTCCGAGGGGTGACTCAACAAGATAATCTTGTCCTTAAAATGTCCACTATTAAAAACAGGTAAAATATTACGATATTTAACAAGCAAATGAAATACCTGTAAATACGCAAAGTAAAATTTTATCAGTGCAGGTTAAATTTCGTTGACTGAAATAAAAGAAAAATGGGACAAATGAGCAGGAGAGATAATTTACAAAGTGCTCTGTATGGTATTATTACCAGTATCTGCAATTAAAAGTGACAGTTAAGGAAACTCTTTCTGATTATTCACTATTAAGCTTGGGCAAGTAGATGTCTGTTTATTAAGTTCTATTGTTTCAAGGTAATTCATCTTCCACCGATTCTTGATGTTATGTAAGGCTTCATGTTGCTCCTTGTAACTGTGGCCTTCCTTAAACATGTCGTCTGTTAAGGAACGGTCTCGTTTCCTAAGTGCCCAACATCTATGGTGCTCGTCAGGTACTACTGACCTGCCACACTGGCCTACACAGATTTTGGCCCAGTTACAAGTCATTTTGTATTTTTTTTATGATGATACATTCTCTGTAACATTGGGACAAAAAATATTCTGTTGTGTTGTGCACATAAAATGAGGTGTTTCATGTTCTTGAATTTAAGCTTTCTGGCCACATTCAGAAAGACTTTTCCTAAGTATGAAATTATTCTCCATTTAATAAGGTCTTGAGGCGGTGGCTCTAACACAGGCTAAAGACGAGAGAAGACCTGTTTTGTGTTTTGTGCATGATGAAGTCTACAAAGACAGGAGTGTAGCCATTGTTGAGAGCATTGTTTGACTCTAATTCACGTTGGACGTTGTCTTCAGTCATGGAGATGCATATTAGGTGACCTCTTATTCAATGAAAGGCTGCATGTTTATTGGTTGCTAGCTGTTGAGAATTGGCAGGTATTACAATGTTACATAGGGAGGAACATTAGGAACCTTGAAATAATGGAAATTAATGAACAAATGTCCCCTTGCCCCAGCTTAGTACTGAATGATCAGACATAGTTCCCTTACTAACTGCAGATTCTCCATACAATTACATACAGAAAACTTCGTATATTAGCCCTCCTATTCTTATGTCCAAGTTTTCCCTTTATTTTAGTTACTGTAATTTAACTTGCACTACTAAAATTTTTCTTTGTATAATTACAGTTGTTTCACTTACCTGTTTAATCTCACCTATAATATTTTACCTATTTTTTAACATTGGACATATTAAGGACAAAATTATCTTGTTCAGTCACCCTCTTGGAACGTGTCACCAGTGTTTATTATATATCCTTCAATTTATCTTTCTACTCAGTACAATTATTGTTCATTATTTAACGTATCATTCCTTTTTTCTAAGCTAAATTATTTTATGTCAAATTTTACTGAAACGTTTCCTTTCGTTTTAGTCCCAAATCACACTTTAGCAATATCATCTTCAGAAAACAGCTGAGATTTATTGTAGACGCACCTGATTTAAAAATTTTGACACCATAAAAATCTCACAGCCTCAAGCATTTATCTTTGTACCTGCCGATGAAGTAATAGCCAAAAACAGGTTTGTAAAACAGTAAATATTGTAGAATTTTACACCGGTGTCATTTGTTTTTAAATTTATAATATATAATCATCAAATCTGAATAAAAACGGTAGAGGAGGTTTGAAAGTAGTGATATCTATGAAACATGTTTATCCAAGATGACCAAGGCAAAGTATTCATTTTGATCAGGCTTGTGTTCCTACGCCGTACTCACGTGAGGCCTGCGTCGTTTTCTCGGCGTAGTTTGTCAGGCGTGCACCCGCACCATGAAGACGTCTCTGATGACTGAGTGTACATCGTAATCAGTGTAATATTGTTGTGGACAATATCAGGATGTGGAGCATGTTAGAAAAAAATACACAAGGAATACATATTTACAAAATAACTGATAATATTTCTTTCTCTGATCTCAAATCAGACTTTAAAAATTTTGTATATATTTCATTTATATCAACTCTCATCGCAAACATTTCAGTGTGCATGTACTAAAGAGCATAATACAAATTTTAAGCTATCGTACCTAAGCATCGTTTAAAATCATCGCTTCGCTAAGGAAATCGGCACAATTTGCTTTGACACCAGCCCGATACCAACCCAATCCAAGAATAACTAAATCCAGTTTTTGCTAACGTCACAGAACTTCCAAATTGCCTTTTCTGAAGAGCCTTTCCATGCTGTTTTCTAAGCAACAGTTAAAAAGTGCTCATTAAAGATTTTAGCTACAAGATCTTGATTTTGAACTAGCTTACCTTCATTGTTAAGAGCAATATTTTGGGTCTTGTTGGGGTAATTTCCACCATTCTCATTTCGCATTACTTCCCATATAGTTTTGATTTCATTAGTTGAGCTATTAATTTTTGACCACAGTTACATACTTTTGTATTTATGAATGACTTTGTTCAATTTTTTACAGTATTTTTATAGTTATTTAAAAGGTTGGGGTCATCTGATTTTTGTAAGGCAATGTACAACTCTCTCCTTCTTTTGCATGAATTCCTAACTCCAGTGGTAATCCAACGCTTGTTGGTGGATTTTTTAGTATGAGTTTTATATATTCTTTTTGGGAAGGTACTTTCAAATACTAGAGCCACTTCATTACTGAAAAGGTTGTATTTGGAATTGGCATTTTCTACATTATATACTAGACCCAGTCTATGTTTTGGAGACGTGATTTAAAGATCTCAGTACTTTCATCACTAGATTTCCTAGTAATTATCCAGTTGGGACCACAATTAATCTCACAAATACTAAAAATGCATGAGAATTCTGTAAGTAATACTGAGTCACTGTACCAGGTTCCAGGAAGAGAGGCAGAAGTAAAATGTATTACGCCTCCCCTCCTCTCCTCAAAGCTGCAGACTTTAATGCGATTGTATAGAGGAACTTTGGTCAGCTTCCAATGGACATAGATGAGGATAACTCAGATGGAAGAACAGATACAATGATCTGCTACCGCAGCTAACTAACCTTAGTGAAATAAGTGGGGCAGGAGGACAGAGTTGCGCCCACTAGAGGTTTTTAAAGTCGATCTCACCATCGTGAAATGTTGACAAACAGCGATTTAGAAGAAAGTTTATTTAATCATCGACAGTACATCGTTTTGATTGTTGTTTTGATCGAAAATTAGTCACCAACTGTACATCATTTCGATAACGAATCTCTTTAATAGCAATTGGGAAGAAGAGATAGAAACAGAGGTGGTTATGCCCCTCTCCTTTAGTGCAGAGGCATACAAGGAAGAGACAGTTTCGTCGGACGTTTACGGTGTCGTGAAGGCATGGCGGCGCTGTGAGCGCTGACTGCCGCGAGTCCCCCCTGCTGCCAGAAGTTGGGCGCAGCCACGGTCAACACTTCACGTTTGATCCTCCATTATGACAAAGAGGCGCCCCACAGGGACCCGAGGACTCCGGTATTTTACGGGAAAATCAAACTCCAGCGATGCGCTGCTGCGTGCCGAACATTCCCCAGGCCCGTCTGCCTGATGCTAACCTTTCTGCCCACAAGCGAAGCGGAGGCAACGTGCTCCATTCGTTTCAGAAAATAAATCGAGTAGCTTTCATCTCAGCTACAATAATAAGCGATGTACACTTTGCGGAGGAGGAATTTTTTTCCATCGTATCGCGTTCTTCTCACAGTTCAGTTCACGACTATAACAACAAAATCGTGATCATTTAGCGGCCCCTACCGCTTTGTTTTATGCAACCTGCAACACCTTCGAATACCTTTGGCAACATTTTCACAATCTCTCTCTCGCTATGCACAAATGATTAATCACACATAAAAATGAACATAACTTTTTTTGGAAATTTAATGTAGTAAAATTTTGTACTGGGAAGTGTTTTCGAATATTCAAGAAAAATGTAAAAAGAAACTTTAAAATACGTTCATCTTGAATAATCCGAAAACTGTGACCTCCAGTGAAAACATATGCCCATACAAAATTTAACTACACTGGACTTCTTACTAAATGGTACTGTTCATTCTTCTTTAGGACTAATTGTTTGTGTGTAGTGAATTAGCGAATATGAAAATTTTGTGCATGGTATTTGAAGGCATTGTGGGCTGCATAAAAGCCAGTGGTAGGGGCAGCTCAACCGCCGTGCTTATATAAGGGAAATGATGTTTTCAAAACTCTTGAGAACTGCTTGACCGATTTGTTTCAAATTTTGACATGATACCCTAATAAACTCTTTTACAACAATTTACTGGTTTTCTTTTACAATCGACAGCGAGAAAGAAAATTTTGTCCAGGTCTGTGAAAATGTGTGACTTTATTTTTGTTCTCACGTTCAGTTTTAGCTACGATTCCAGGGCATTTAAACAATTAAATGATGATGATGTTTGGTTTGTTCGGGCGCTCAATTGCGCGTTTTTCAGCGCCCATGCAAATTCCCAACTTTGCTCCGTCCAAACTCGCCACATTCATGAAGGATGATGAAATGATGAGGACAACACAAACACCCAGTCATCTCGATGCAGGTGAAAATCCCTGATCCCGCCGGGAATCGAACCCAGGACCCCGTGCTGGTGAAGGGAGAACGCGACCGTGAGACCATGAGCTGCGGACTTAAAACAATTAGACACACTGCTTCTCCCGTCTACAGGATGTCCGAGGAAAAATAGTTACTATTCAGGGATGTTAAAAGAACAACGAATGGAATAAAAAAATTCTAGTGAACATTGGCTTTAAAATGCATACCTTAAGAGCTAAGAGCACTTCATTTTAGATACCGTAAAAAATTTATTTTGATGCAAGCTCTTTGCTTTTCATATTTTGTGAGGATGAATTAAGAAGCAAAATAAGAAAAAAAGTCTCGTAAACATGGGATTAAGACGTGAACCTTAAAAGCTACAAGCACTTGTTCAGTAGAAGAGATCTGTTTCATAGTAGTGAAGATGAACACGTGATCACAGAAAAACGTACAAAAGTGACATTTAAACGCGTTTTTCTTGAATAATTCCAAAACTACGACCTCCAGCGAAAACGTGTCCCAATACAAAATTTAGCTATACATTAAATTTTCTAAAATAATGTCCTGTTCATTTTTTCTCCAGGACTAACAGTTTACACGTTGCGAAAGAGAGAATATGAAAATCTACTGCCTAATTTATGATGTCATTGCCGTTCACAAAACGAAAACTATCCGTAGGGTCAGCTAAATAACCCTCAATGTATACCTAAACAAAAATTGTATATGCAACAATATGTTTTGTTTTCTGCTTCACAATCGGTTTTAATAGATAACATGTATAAAGGGTGTTACAAAAAGGTACGGCCAAACTTTCAGGAAATATTCCTCAAACACAAATGAAATAAAGATGTTATGTGGACATGTGTCCGGAAAAGCTTAATTTCCAAGTTAGAGATCATTTTAGTTTTGTCAGTATATACTGTACTTCCTCGATTAACCACCAGTTGGTCTAATTGAAGGAAGGTAATGTTGTCTTCGGTGCCTGTGTTGACATGCGACTCATTGCTCTACAGTACTAGCATCAAGCACATCAGTACGTAGCATCAACAGGTTAGCGTTCATCACGAACGTGGTTTTGCAGTCAGTGCAATGTTTACAAATGCGGAGTTGGCAGATGCCCATTTCATGTATGGATTAGCTCGGGGCAATAGCCGTGGCGCGGTACATTCGTATCGAGACAGATTTCCAGAATGAAGGTGTCCCGACAGGAAGACGTTCGAAGCAATTGATCGGCGTCTTAGGGAGCACGGAACATTCCAGCCTGTGACTCGTGACTGAGGAAGACCTAGAACGACGAGGACACCTACAGTGGACGAGGCAATTCTTCGTGCAGTTGACGATAACCCTAATGTCAGCGTCAAAGAAGTTGCTGCTGTGTTGACCACGTCACTGTAAGGAGAGTGCTACGGAAGAACCAGTTGTTTCCGTACCATGTACAGCGCGTGAAGGCACTATCAGCAGCTGTTTGGCCTCCACGGGTTCACTTCTGCGAATCGTTCATCCAACAATGTGTCAATCGTCATTTCAGTGCAAATGTTCTCTTTACGGATGAGGCTTCATTCCAACGTGATCATATTGTAAATTTTCACAATCAACATGTGTGGGCTAACGAGAATCCGCACGCAATTGTGCAATCACGTCATCAACACAGATTTTCTGTGAACGTTTGGGCAGGCGTTGTTGGTGATGTCTTGATTCAGCCCTATGTTCTTCCACCTACGCTCAATGAAGCTCTTTATCATGTTTTCATACGGGATACTCTACCTGTACTGCTAGAACATGTGCCTTTACAAGTACGACACAACATGTGGTTCATGCACGATGGAGCTCCTGCACCTTTCAGTCAAAGTGTTCGTACGCTTCTCAACAACAGATTATGTGACCCGTGGAGTGGTAGAGGCGGACCAATTCCATGGCCTCCACGCTCTCCTGACCTCAACCCTCTTGACTTTCATTTATGGGGGCATTTGAAAGCTCTTGTCTTCGCAACCCCGGTACCAAATGTAGAGACTCTTCGTGCTAGTATTGTGGACGGCTGTGATACAATACGTCATTCATCAGCGCATTAGGGATTCCATGCGACGGAGGGTGGATGCATGTATCCTCGCTAACGGAGGACATTTTGAACATTTCCTGTAACAAAGTGTTTGAAGTCACGCTGGTACGTTATGTTGCTGTGTGTTTCCATTCCATGATTAATGTGATTTGAAGAGAAGTAATAAAATTTAGTATAACATGGAGAGTAAGCGTTTGCGGACACATGTCCACATAACATATTTTCTTTCTTTGTGTGTGAGGAATGTTTCCTGAAAGTTTGCCCGTACCTTTTTGTAACACCCAGTATTATGAAAGTTGTAGTGGCTTAGATTATAGCATTACTACGCATTGTGAACTTCACAAAACTTTTTAATGCTGCCTGTTCACAGATTAAAACTGTCCGAAATAATGTAGTTGAAGCTGCTGTTCTCAGAGCCCCGGCAGCTAAGGAAGTCTCTGTCGTACCATGTATACTAACAATTCCAAAGAGTTAAACCAATCACTTTAAGCGAGTCAAGGTTCCATTTACAGCAAAAGTAAAGAAGGGTCAGGGTCGGATATTCAAATACGTTGCAACTGATACACGAACAGAGTGTTTTTCGAATGGATAGGTGTGTGTTGTCCTTTCACTAACTGGTAGATCAAAAAACAGTTCATAATCTTACGACGCAGAATCCAAAAACAAAAAATTTTCTGTGTTCTGAAGTTCTATGTACACAAAAATAAACAACACTAAAACTCAAAAATCAAAATAAATGAGTCTTCTGTAATCACATTCTATGTGACATATTGTAATACAGAGTTCCTTGCCTTCAAATTGGGCGAAGTCCTAACTACGAATCGAAATTTTGCGTCCTGAGACAATTCCCCGGGAAATCCCAGATTAGGAAGCATATCCAATTCGCATACATATTTAGCAGTTGCGAAGCATTTCCGGGTTCGCTAATATTTTATAAGTCCTTCTAAGAGCAGGAACTTATCTTGTCTTAATATCTCTGCGGGCGTAAGGTGTACGGAGCTGTTGAGTATTCCTACACATTCGCATTAGGACAGAGATCGAAGTTTATGCCGACAACATCCACGTGTAAAACATTCTCGGTTTATTTGCCGACCAATCATAAGCGGCAACGGGGTTGCAAAGGCCACTACAACAGCAGCCACGACAGTCTGTTGTACATGCAAAGAATATGCAGGATTTCGTCGACATCTCGACATTCTAGAAAGCGGCAAGTAATATGAAAATGTCTCATACAAGTGTGCTTCATACGAATATTTTCTTTGTGGGATTTTTTGTTAGTGTCAATGATACATGACTGTGTTGTGTTTACATAGGATTTTACTGTCTCTGTTTTATTACACAAAGGTATAAAAAGTTTATACTGAGGCCACAATATCTAAATATGTAAAAATGAAGATAAAAGTTTCTAACAGTAACAAACCAAAGCGTCAGACTATCCATTACCAGTGTAGCTCTGTCCAAACACTGACTAGGTCATCCGATCACAGTAATCAGCACTGTCGGAAGAAAAACAGACCTGAGGAAAGTCTGTTGTATTCACGCTACCGTACCGCCACTAGCCAGTGGACGGAGTCTTAAGAGAGAGAAAACTGCTTATGATACCAAATCGATATGCAAATTAATTAAACTGGTCAATTAATCACCCCCTGCCCCCGACCACGCCCACCCCCACCCCCACCCGCAGATGATGTCTAATGTTTTTCTCAGCCCTGCACGTGGGAACCACCCCCCTAACCCCTCTCCACCCTACCACTCCCCAAACCCACCCTACTGGTAGGAATTTCGAATTTTGGCGGCAATTTATTTGTCCAAGGGTTGTACTGACATCCCATCCCACCCTTACTCCACCCCCGCCACCCTCACCCAGAAATTGGCCCTTTCCAGGACTTGAACCTTGGTGCTCCTGGACAGAAAGATCAAGTGTACCCCCCCTAACACAATTATACCACCAGAGGCGCTTGGAATTGCCGAAAAATTAAAAATGGCGGTGACCTTTCTGGCACTCGTACCCTGATTACACTGGATGGAAAGCCTAAGTGCACTCCCTAACACGTGAAAACTGTCCAACTGCGGGAAAGGAAGCTAAAGTTAGTGTACTTTATTTATTTTCGGTCGGGAAACTGGAGCAAACATCGTGCCTAATTACGTAATTAATCATAAAGATTGGGCCTAATTACGCAACCATATGCATAGCACTACACAAGGACAGCATAAAATCGAAATACTATCTCCTCGACCTTAGCGCATCTGGAAAAATCTTGTGCTCTTGGATGGGTGTGGGGCAGCAGTTACAGCTTTAGTTTGCACTGTTCCTACACGAAACGGGGAATGTAGCGGTATACTTCTGCTCTGCTGCAGGGAGCGTTGGTCAGAGACAATGCGAGGGGATCTTTCGGTCTCTAATGCCCTGTGACTCCTATCCAAACAGAGAAGACTGTATATTATGCACTATGATCGAAGTACTAGAGATATGTAGGTTGCTGTCTGATAGACTCTGATGATGTAGATGTTGGAGAATAAACGATGAATGGACATACGGCACAGTCATCTATTTACATTCACTATGGTACTAGCAAAGTAGTGGAGGGACTGTTTAGCGATGATACAGATACTCCCAAGCATGCTGCCAGGTCATTGTTTGGTGTTGAAATTACGGTAAAATTGCTAAACTTGATGGCACTATCAACTATGATGCTTATTATTACATTACATCGATGTTGTCTTTTCCACCCCATCCATCCATTGATACGCTGTTGATTGCCACATAATGACAGACTGATATCGCTTGTTTGAGATGGAGATAGAGTCTTGGTGGAGGGGCTACACTTTCCAGGGATGGCTAACACCGATACAGTGATCACGTGCATGGCAGCAATATGAGAAATCAATCAAACGGAACACTGCACCATCAGCTATCCCATCAATGCGAATGACGAGTTTAAATGTAGATATCGTCAATCACACTCAGACAGCAGTCTGGAAACGCTCCACAACGCCTCAAAACTCTTCCAGTTGCCTTACATTGTGACTGTCTTTTATTTCAATCACCCAGTATGTGGGTGTGTCGTGGGATCAGCAGCACCGACATGATTTACACCATGCATTGTCTATTGTTCTGGGGGAGCCAATGGACCAATATGCGTTAATGTCAGTTTACAAACTGACACAGACGTCGAAGTCGTGGGAGAAAAAATAAAATGTATGGCAGTATACAAAGCGTGTTACAGCAGAAAAAGTAGTGTATCAAACAACGAAACAGGGACCCTCTCCTGCTGCTGATAATGTGTGGGACGTGGTCCTCGTACAGTGACGACACTTTACATCGGTCTGTGCAAGCGATGTCGATCACTGGCCAACTGCTCCAATGAATCAACACCTGTATATTTCACAGGATCGCCACATATGCTTCATACCGGCATGAAGACAGTATTAGTTTTCGATATATCAGAAGAGAGATGCGGTAAAAATCTATCGGGTGAAATTAGCAGAGCTTTCATAGTTCGTAATTTTTCTCTGCTGGATGGTACTGAATAACGATGAAAGAATGTTTGGGTAATAGACGGGAAAGGGCCGTCAAGGACGCGGATCTGCTTCGAGCTCCAGTACCTGTATCATGTTTGGTCTTCCTAATTTTCCCGATAAGGAACACCACCACTGTAACTGTTTGGACTGTCTTTTATGCTACATCGTGTTGCAGGAGCAGGCTTCATTTGGCGCTGATATCGTACATGGGCGAAGGAGCTATGACAACATTTTCACACTTCCACCAACTGGTCAAAACACGCTCCTATAGCATTAACTCAGCTCATTCTGTTTCTACACAGGTTTCAGTATGTGGTAAATATTTCTCTCTGCGACTTCTGGGTAAAATTGCTAAAATTGATCTTTCTATCAACTGCAGTATGTATTACAGTACATCGCTCTGTATCAGTAGTGTCTTTCCCACCCTGGCCATGTTGTGAACACAACCTTCCGGCGATGGTCAACACAGTACTAATTTATATGACTGAAAAATGAAGGAACAATGCTTTTCTAAATGGAGCACCAAGAAATCCACTACCCTGTCGATGGGAAGATGAGATTAACTGTACAGATCATCGCTTCTAATAGCTACTGGAAGAGCTCTACAATACTGAAAGCTCTTCCAGTTTCCATATATTGCGATGTCTTCCACGTTTTTGTCAATGAGAAACATCGCCTCTGTGTTTTATCTCCAGCAGCCTATGTTGTGGTAGCTGTATAGTTTATGCCATGCGATGTTCAGTTTTCTGTGAGAGCCAGAGGATCGAAATGTGTTAATGTTGGTTTAGCAGCAGCTGACAGGGATCTCTAAGTCATGGTAGAAAAAACAAAGCGTATGGCGGTGTACACTGATTGGGTGTGTTAGAACCGAAAAAAACAATTTATTCAAAAGAAAAAAATATATAACTGCTTATGAAGGTACAATGCAGGAACCGTCTCGTGTGATTGATAGTCTTCTAGATATTGCTATCCTACAGTACTGGTGATTAAACTTTACACCAGTCGGTGGAAGTGACTATGATCACACACCACCTGCTCCAATGAACCAATATCTGTATATTTAATAGGATCGCCACATATGCTTGGGTGTTAAATGTGAATGCGCCCTGGCAGACAAATCTTCTTTGGACTGCAGTACCTGTATGTAGTTTGGAGATGTGTCGCAATGCAGTACGAAAATCTTCGTCCTCCCTTCATGCCTTCCTCCCTAATTTTCCCTACAAGAAAAACCCTGGAGCTGCTCATATTATCTCTTCTACTACCTCTTGTTGCAGGGGAAAGCTTTGTTTGGCCTTACACACTGTGCAAGGTTGTCAGAGCTATGACAACATGTTCCCATTTCCAACAAGTGGTCAAAACGCGCTCCTGTCGCATTAACTCAGCTCTTCGTGTCTCCCCACAGGACGTAGAAGGTCTTAGATATAGCGCTCTCCAACTTTTGTACAGGTTGGACTTAAATTGGAACGATCACATGGAGTATGCTGCAGGGAGGGCGGGGCAGAGACTTAGGAGCACTTACAAGATGCAGAGGGACTCTCTAAAAAACAGTGCTGGAGTTCTTGGTGTATGGGATACTTAGCAGATAGGGTTGAAAAAAGGTGACTCGTTTCGAGATACGAGAGTGGCACGAATATGATTCACCAGTGGCTGTAATCATTAAAAGACGTCTCTACTGGATCCAACGAAAATATGTGGTTGAATGGATAGACTTGATTCCAAATTGCATTTCTGCCTGAAAGCGTAACACTATCAGCGACCCGCGTGTACCTGTAGACTCAAGACCGCTTTTTATGCAATGTGATGGTAACGTAGGCATTATGATTATGTTCTTAATAGCGCGGTCCTCATGCGAAATGTATGTTGCGGGCTGTAGACTCCCTCTGTGGTCAGCTTCAGACGTCAGTTCTCAATAGTGTTCCTCAAAAGAAAATCATGTTTCCTCCATGGATTCCCAGTTGTCCTACTCGTCGTGTGTATATAGACTGCCTTAAAAAGAAAAGTGTGAGGTGCAAAGTGGCTCTCATGATCAATTTAATTAATCAGCCTCTAAAGGAGGATATGGCTAGGGCACCATGAATAGATTCTTGATAGGTGTTTCTTTTTTTTTCGCTCTGGCGATATCTTTTAACGAAATTTCAATCTTCCACCTACACAGGGCGAGGCAGATCTGTTTCGTAAACGTTAATACGATATGGCATTGCACTGGTAAAAGAAGACCCGTCATAGTGTACAAAACAGCTACGTCCTCTTGAATTGTAGTTTGTTGTTGTCGAAATCTTTTTTTCCTACATGTGTGCCAATGGCATGGCAGATTGTCTGAAATGTTTGTTATTCACACGTGCATGACAGTATACTTACAGGCACTGAACGCGAGAGACGCTCTCATGTCGTGTAATTTGTTCAACAAGCAGAAAGAAATTGCTTAATATAGATAGTTTTTTTCCTTCGGGGTTTAAATTCTCGCTTTTCTTTACTCGGATGACGGTTTCGACATAACGAGGACATCCTGCGGTGATCGGTAATTTTCGCAGCAAAATATTCGAAGTTTTTTTTTCCTGATGTTCACATGGTGGACATGTCTCTGCTGATCATTTGTGACTGGTGGCGGTTCACTTCGTTGGACGTCAGAAAATAATGAGGTACGAATTGTATCCTTCCATCGAACGTAGAAACTACCTCGATTATGCTCATAAAACTAAAAGCCATGGACTTCGCCTGTTTGTGTGGAAAGAGAACATTTATTACCGTCACAGTTGTGTTTTCCTTTTTTAATAGCGTCTTTATTATATGAGTCACATTGATGTTAAATAACGCAGAATGGCAGGCTGCTGCAGTCGAGTTCCCTACAAGGCCACTGCTCTCCTTTGATCGGGATAGCAGTCATTTATCACGGTTCTGAGGGATGCTGGCTTGAGGCTGCACTGGATTTAGGGCGCAGGGGCTTCCTGCTTTGCAAGCAGCCGACTTTTGAAATAGCCACCTCGAGTGTTCTCCAGATGGGTGGGGTTGTGCTACTAAATTTCCCTTTTGTGTTGTCTAGGATCGTCGCCTCAAAGCGTGCCGCATATCGCCTGCAGCCATGGAGGTCTCGGCAGTTGAACCGCAGAAAAACAGCAAAGGGTGGGCAGCAGGGGAGTAAGATGCTCTGCGGAGCATCTGGCTGGTTGAAAAAGCATGTGTCCTCGCCGTAGATGGATCTATGGAGGGAGATGGGGAGGTATTGGGAGGCATGGGGGGCAAGTGAGAGGGGCTCGGTTTTCAGCAGTTTGTGATTGTACATCGAGGAGAATGCACGTTCAACTATCACCCCCCACGCAGTCTTTTAGAACAACGATTTTCATCAGTGCATGTGCTGCATTATGACCCTTTCATTAGGCGTTCTTGTTTTTTCACGACAACTTCGAAGTGTAATTATAGCTGTGGCGCATTTTTTCCATTAGTTGTGGTAGCATTTATTGGCTTCGATTACCTGGGCTGCAGGATAGTTTTATGAGTAGGCATCTGCAGCGAACTCTGACGTTAAGCAGCGATAGATACTGTAGGCTTACAGGTAATACACTTTTTAAACTCCTCTCTGTATAATACCAGCATCTCGTCAATTAAATGTATTTCCCACCAAAAAGAATAGAGTTTGTACCTTACACCCTGCCTTTTTTCCTGCCAGATTGTAGGTGAATGGTAGAGTTTGAGTGTGTCTGTCACTAGTTTCGAGTGGTACTGAAAAGTTTTTTCACAGCAGAATAACAGCATTTGTACAGTGTCGCCAATTTCTGAGTTGTATTGTGATATTAGGCCGTCCTTGTGTGGTGGTATGCATATAGTTATGTAATTAGGCCTGATCTTTGTGATTAATTACGTAATTAGGGTCGATCTTTGCGTCAGTTTCCCGACCAAAATAAATAAAGCACACCAACCTAACCTTCCTCTCCAGCATCTGGACAGTTTCTAAGCGTTGGGGAGGGGGGGGAGGGGGGGGGAGGTAGGGGGGGGGGAGTACACTTGAGCATTCCGGCTTTCCATCCAGTAGTATCAGAGTTTGAGTCCCAGAGAACTAAGTACCGCAATTTCAATTTCCAGCCACTTCAAGCACCACTGATGGTATAATTGTCTTAGGTGGTTGCACTTGGGCTTTCCATCAAGGAGGACCAGGGTTCAGGCCCCAGAAAGGGTACCGCCAATTTTAACTTCCTCTATCTCCCAAGCACCTCTGGTGGTATAATTGTGTTACGGCGGTATACTTGGGCCTTCTATCCAGGAGGACCAGGGTTTGAGCCCTATAAAGGATAGCACCAGTTTTAATTTCCCGTCAAATCCTGAGTGGCGGTGGGGGTGGGACGTCAGCACAGCCCTGGGACAAAGAAATTCCAACCAAAATTCGAAATTCGCGGCAAAATTAGAAACTCCTACCAATAGAGTAGGTTTGGGGTGGGAGAGAGTGGAGAGGGGGAGGGGGGGGAAGGGGCTGGGGCACACATGTATGTCGAGAAAAACACGTGACATAATCTGGGGGTGGGGGTGGTCATGGGTGTGAGTGGGTGGGGATGGGGGCGGCGGTGGGCAGGGGTGATTGATTTATTAATTTAATCAATTTACATGTCGATTTGATTTCAAAAATTGGACTGAGGACCCACTACCCTACTACTCAGAACACTTAAAAGTGGCTATTCCCCCTATGTCAGTGGTGCCCAACTTTTCTTAGACCATTACCCCTGAATGCAATCAGACATTATCTAGCATCTCCGCACTCCTCCCCACACCTGTCATCTGTTTCTCCCTCCACACATTATCACCAACTTAAGCACCTAAGTAAACTGTCGAATGAAAGACTTTTTTTCAGACACATTTATTTTTAAAATGCTGAAAGACGAATGGTGTGTGTGTTTGTGTGTGTGTGTGGGGGGGGGGGGGGGGGTGACTGTGTGTGTTATAATGAATGACAGTGGAGTTCGTGGTGAATCGTAAGTGGCACCCACAAAGAAAGCTAACTGCAATTTTGCCATATGATGATATGATGGAGACCGTGGCTCTTGTCTGAAGACCAATGTTGATGGTGTTGGGACGGCAACGAGCCACAAATTTACTTTCAGTTCCTTTATTCAAAGAGTACCGTTACCGGTTTCGAATCGTTGTGATGCATCCTCAGGCGGTTTTCACGCTTTCTTTATGACATGTGGTGTGTTTTTTTACAGATTAATTGTCCTAAAATATAAATAATACATAATTATGAACACGCCACACACAGATGGTTGCGTTACACATTTTCGTTGCATGTGACTTACATGAAATGTCCGTTTGGAGTGTTTGTTTTCATAACATTCGTCCAACAGATATGAATACATTCCCACTGCATTCTTATTGTACCACACGTAAATTTTTCTAACTGAACACTTTAGATTTGTCACTGACAAGATTTATGCCACACACCACATGTTTTGATAGATACAAAGAGCTTACAAACATATGAGTATCAAAGATGCTATGATATATCGTATCATCTGACGATGATGTCCTATGTTTGGGAAGGATCATATATTCATTTACGCAACTGTAATGCCTTTTACAGTAGTACAGAGACATTGATTTTTTGAGTTGATATTGTTACATTAATTATTAAGGTGTATATATATATATATATATATATATATATATATATATATATATATATATATATACTCCTGGAAATTGAAATAAGAACACCGTGAATTCATTGTCCCAGGAAGGGGAAACTTTATTGACACATTGCTGGGGTCAGATACACCACATGATCACACTGACAGAACCACAGGCACATAGACACAGGCAACAGAGCATGCACAATGTCGGCACTAGTACAGTGTATATCCACCTTTCGCAGCAATGCAGGCTGCTATTCTCCCATGGAGACGATCGTAGAGATGCTGGATGTAGTCCTGTGGAACGGCTTGCCATGCCATTTCCACCTGGCGCCTCAGTTGGACCAGCGTTCGTGCTGGACGTGCAGACCGCGTGAGATGACGCTACATCCAGTCCCAAACATGCTCAATGGGGGACAGATCCGGAGATCTTGCTGGCCAGGGTAGTTGACTTACACCTTCTAGAGCACGTTGGGTGGCACTGGATACATGCGGACGTGCATTGTCCTGTTGGAACAGCAAGTTCCCTTGCCGGTCTAGGAATGGTAGAACGATGGGTTCGATGACGGTTTGGATGTACCGTGCACTATTCAGTGTCCCCTCGACGATCACCAGAGGTGTACGGCCAGTGTAGGAGATCGCTCCCCACACCATGATGCCGGGTGTTGGCCCTATGTTCCTCGGTCGTATGCAGTCCTGATTGTGGCTCTCACCCGCACGGCGCCAAACACGCATACGACCATCATTGGTACTAAGGCAGAAGCGACTCTCATCGCTGAAGACGACAAGTCTCCATTCGTCCCTCCATCCACGCCTGTCCCGACACCACTGGAGGCGGTCTGCACGATGTTGGGGCGTGAGCGTAAGGCGGCCTAACGGTGTGCGGGACCATAGCCCAGCTTCATGGAGACGGTTGCGAATGGTCCTCGCCGATACCCCAGGAGCAACAGTGTCCCTAATTTTGTGGGAAGTGGTGGTGCGGTCCCCTACGGCACTGTGTAGGTTCCTATGGTCTTGGCGTGCATCCGTGCGTCGCTGCGGTCCGGTCCCAGGTCGACGGGCACGTGCACCTTCCGCCGACCACTGGCGACAACATTGATGTACCGTGGAGACCTCAGGCCCCACGTGTTGAGCAATTCGGCGGTACGTCCACCCGGCCTCCTGCATGCCCACTATACGCCCTCGCTCAAAGTCCGTCAACTGCACATACGGTTCACGTCCACGCTGTCGCGGCATGCTACCAGTGTTAAAGACTGCGATGGAGCTCCGTATGCCACGGCAAACTGGCTGACACTGACGGCGGCGGTGCACAAATGCTGCGCAGCTAGCGCCATTCGACGGCCAACACCGCGGTTCCTGGTGTGTCTGCTGTGCCGTGCGTGTGATCATTGCTTGTACAGCCCTCTCGCAGTGTCCGGAGCAAGTATGGTGGGTCTGACACACCGGTGTCAATGTGTTCTTTTTTCCATTTCCAGGAGTGTATATAGTACTGTATAGGTAAAATAGTACATTATTTAAGTACATTTAGTATCATGAGAACTGTAGTAACATATAAATTTGCTACTTGATCTGCAGATAGACGTACTAGTATCATTTGTTTAGGAGGTTGGAAAAAAATATTTGGACATTTTTTAGGAAAGGGGTGTTAGCTAACACTGTTTCTTCATTAATGATATAGTCTGGGGTGCTGTTTTTGTGAGTGTGTGTTTCTATTTCTTCTAATATTTTCATAGTGGCTCCTTTTTCTGCTAGATGTAAAATTTTTAAGTTGTCCTCAAGGTTTCCCACTGAAGGGTTTTCTTCAGCAATATGGGCTGCAAATACAGATTTGTTCAAGTTAGCAAGTCGTAAAGCATGAATGTGTTCTTTGTATCTAATTAAAAAACTTCTGCCTGTCTGTCCAATGTAGATTTTTTGGCATGTATTGCATTTGAGTATGTATATTCCTGATTTACGGTAGGGACTCTTGGAGGTATTTACATCATGATTAGTTTCTATCCACAGTGACGGTAGACAATTGTTACAAAACATGCTTTCCCCTGCATTACTCATCTCTATTCAAGCACTTGCTGGACCTGGTCACTGCAACCCCATTTAAAATCAAACAACTTCAGATGCGTGCACTATGCTTACTGTTTGTAAATCACTTCATCGCTGCTCTCCTCACTTATGAACTAGCAGAAATTGAAATACTTCAGGATGTTAATGCTTTGTGTTTAGCCACTCTAATTATTATAATAATAAAACTGTGTACAGCACTATGATAGCACTTACGCAGTTACTTCTGTGTAGTACTGTCAATTACTTCATTTATCTGGTTCGAAGCGAATTATAAAGCGGAAACTGAAGCAATTTCTAAACTACTGCATGTACTATCTGCAACTTGGAGAAGACTTTTCTTGGAATATTTAGCATTGGTAACGCGTATCAGCGATGTACGAGACAAAGCACAACATATTTGTGTAGTGGATGGACCATGTGAAGAACTTGAAGTCTCCACCGCATTAGTCCTACTAATTAAGAAAAAGTAGTTACTGATAACTATAATAATAATAATATACACACATTAAAAAAAGTTTTGCATCACCCCAGTTCCCAGAACTCCTGAAGGTAGACTCTGACTGTGGATATTGTATCACAGACACAGTCCCTTTGTACAGAGATGTCACTAAACCCGCCCAAAGATGTAAACAATCATGCATGAGCAGCGCCTATCAGACGGAGAGGGTCAAACAGCCCATACGTTCCAGTTATTCCACCAGGAAGGAGGTACACAGCTCGTGTGATCTGTAATTCAACCAGGGCACTTAACAAGGGAAGTGTACAGGCGTTTCGGAGTGAACCAAAGTGATGTTGTTCGGACATGTAGGAGATACAGAGAGACAGGAACTGTCGATGACATGTCTCGCTACGGATTATAGCTCGGAGGAATCCTGACAACGACGCCATTATGTTGAATAATGCTTTTCGTGCAGCCACGGGAAGTCGTGTTACGACTGAAACTGTGCGCAATAGGCTGCATGATGCGCAACTTCACTCGCAACGTCCATGGTGAGGCCCATCTTTGCAACCACACCACCATTTGCGCGGTACTGATGGCCCCAACAACATGCTGAATGGACCACTCAGAATTGGCATCAAGTTCTCTTCGCCGATGAGTGTCGCATATGCCTTCAACCAGACAATCGTCGCTGACGATTTTCACCCTCTGAGGAGAAAGTTGGTGATTGAACTTTCATGTGAAGGACCTACCACAATGGAAAGCGCTTTTGTTTTAATGACTGCCACCCCAGTTAGTGTATAACAGCAGTGGCCCTCTCTCCCCTATTTCGCGATAATACAAAACGAGCTCCCTTAAAAAAGATGGTTTACCTAAGTAAAATTACGCTAACTGATTATCCGTGCTTCTTAGTGGAATGACATACATGCAGAATTATATTGACACACAAATTTTATTCCAAATACTAGCGTTTCGTGTCGAGGGTATCTATTCCACTGAGACAGGTTTAACCTTAGATTACTGAACCCTTGTAAAGTTAATTTTTTGTTCTTTAACTAATGCATAACATCAATTACGGAGCCGAGCGGGGTAGCTATGCGGTCTAAGGACGCCTGAACACACGGTTCGCGCGGCTCCCCCCCCCCCCCCCCCCCCCCGTCAGAGGTCCTTCCGATGGGTGTGTGTGTTGTCCTTACCGTAGGTTAGTTTAAGTTAGATTAAGTAGTGTGTAAGCCCAGGGACCGATGACCTCAGCAGTTTGGTTCCACAGTAACTTAGCACAAATTTCCAAATCGATTATGACTATAAGCGGAGGCTCCCGCCGCAATTGTTGAAGTCAATAAAATTCTTCTGAGTGTGTGACCGCATTGCAGATGGCCTCCCTCAGCTTTTTTCTTCTTTTTCTACCAACTACTTGTTGAGAAAAATTTGGTTCTTTTATACTGGCGGAAGAGATTAGCACAGAACTCTAAATAGGCTATTGACGGTGATCAGGACGAGTGTTAGACGTAATTTATTGGTGTTTTATCTCTTTTCATTGGTGGAAATAGACGTTCTTGATTGGCGTTTGTTATACGAGTATTGCTTGCCACTGGTGGCAAAGGCCGAATGGGAAACGGGCGGTAGTTGTAGCGCTGTTTACTTGGTGCCTAGTGCCAGCAGAGGTGTGCCGGTGTACTGTATCGGCCGCTGTGGTCTCCAGCAGTTAGGAAAAAACCTGAGGAAAACCATTTGCAGTAGCGGCAGAAACGCCAGAAGTCTTACGCAATGACAATGCGGTGCGCAACCAGAAGAATTTTACTGGTTATAAATTATGACCTTGTCTGAATAAAACGTGGAGTAGTAAACTTTGCAATGGTTTAATAGCAAGGTAACATTTTTCCTTGTTTAGAGCTCAAGTGTTAAGGAACCACTACTCGTTTTTTTATCTTTATGCTCTGTAATGCTGCGAGGATTTAAATCTAACAACATAAATAACGTAGGCCATATCGCAATTAATACTTTGATGTAATGTTAATACTTGACTTGAAGATGTTTGTTTGACCGAAGTTTGTCCGTTTCCGATTACCATGATGTCGACAGAACAGTAAACCTTAATCTTTGTTACTTCCTTCCGAAACTGGTTGTTTTTAAGTATGCATTACAGCAGCTTCTGATGGTTCCATGATGGCGTTATTTGAACGCATCGAGGCCGTGCACCACTGATTAACGAAAGTAAAGCATAGATTACGAAGACAAAAGCACAGATTTCTCTACTATAGCACGAGAGAGTGCAGCGAAAATACTCGTACGTTTGCATCCAATATTGAATCACTGCGCCACCATTCCTCGTCAACGTCAAAACTGCCTTCCCGATAATCCTTGACGGTGACGTCCGTTGCGCTCCGTTGACGCCACCATTCGCAAGCCATTGTAGGATGTTCCGACGCTCCATTCCGTCTCAGTGCGAATCGACCGTAAGTCAGAGAGCTACAGTAGCGCCCACTCTTCTGCGGTAGACGGCAGACTGGAATGATAACACGCACCGCTCTTGTCGGCGTTCTCACCGCGGCGGGACCGGTTCGGTTACTTTATCCGCTGCTGCCTCCTTTTTTGGGATCGAAACGAGATGGAGGGGATCCCCGCGACTACTTTGTGCTGTACGGGGCAGCGCAGATGCGGGTGTTTCGTGGCATTCAATATCGCCGGCGCGAGCGATTCAGCAGCGCGAGCGACCACCACATCGACGGCGCGCGGCGGCCGCGGCGTCCTTTTGTGAGTCGCGCGTCAGATAGCAGCCACCGCTGAATGCTGCCTCCCTCCCCTTTCCTATCCTCCTCCTCCCCCCCCTCCCCACCCCCACTCTCCCTGGCGGCCCGTAAACATCCGACTTTCCAGAACTCGTCTGGCGGCAGAGCCATCGGCTAACGCAGGAGCTCTGAGCTCTTTCCCTCCCCCACTCCGACGTAACGGCGCACTCCCCCATTCGCCTCACGGAAACGTCGCCAACTTCGGCGCTCAGTCCAAAACCCCAAGTTTCGCCGCCCGGTGCTTCCTGTTGCCATTTGAGCTCACGTCGGTGCCGCCGGCAAGAACGAGCGACCTACATGTGGTCCCTGAAATACGAGCGGATTCAGAGACACGGAGAATGCTTTATGCACCATTTTCTTGAACACTCTTCAAGTTTATGGAAACTTTGTGTTCTCGTTTCGACAGCAGTGCAGGGAAACAGCCATAGAGCTCCCTACGTTTTCAGCCAACGATGGCACCACGTTGAATACACCAGTTTTCGTTACAACACCGATGATAAGCAGCGACGGGCGTGGCTGCTATTTGGATCTGTAGCTGCCTGTGTACGCCATGCCCTGTTAGTTGTTTTCTCTTTTCCTGCACGACAGATGAGACAAGAGGTGTGGAGTAAAGTCCCTGATCACCAGTCTTTGCGACAATGTCCTGGATTAGATTCCAAACCTCTCTGTAATTTCTCTTGAAGTAATAGCATGTGACACTATAAAGGTACCACACTGTGGTTCAGATAGAAAACAATCGATTTTCGGTTTTCATCATATTTCGATAGGTTAAGGTTTTATTTAAGTACTCTCAAAAGAATTTTGCTGAAAAATTTTTTTTAAGGCATTCAAACAGCATTTTCCTACCACGTGTGTTTATGCGCCACGCCCGCTTTTCTGTCACCCACTGTCAACCCACTCACTGTCAACTCTAAGCCATATGGAGTTGCCAAAATAAGCAAAATACACTCCTGGAAACTGAAATAAGAACACCGTGAATTCATTGTCCCAGGAAGGGGAAACTTTATTGACACATTCCTGGAGTCAGATACATCACATGACCACACTGACAGAACCACAGGCACATAGACACAGGCAACAGAGCATGCACAATGTCGGCACTAGTACAGTGTATATCCACCTTTCGCAGCAATGCAAGCTGCTATTCTCCCATGGAGACGATCGTAGAGATGCTGCATGTAGTCCTGTGGAATGGCTTGCCATGCCATTTCCACCTGGGTCCTCAGTTGGACCAGCCTTCGTGCTGGACGTGCAGACCGCGTGAGACGACGCTTCATCCAGTCCCAAACATGCTCAATGGGGGACAGATCCGGAGATCTTGCTGGCCAGGGTAGTTGACTTACACCTTCTAGAGCACGTTGGGTGGCACGGGATACATGCGGACGTGCCTTGTCCTGTTGGAACAGCAAGTTCCCTTGCCGGTCTAGGAATGGTAGAACGATGGGTTCGATGACGGTTTGGACGTACCGTGCACTATTCAGTGTCCCCTCGACGATCACCAGAGGTGTACGGCCAGTGTAGGAGATCGCTCCCCACACCATGATGCCGGGTGTTGGCCCTGTGTGCATCGGTCGTATACAGTCCTGATTGTGGCGCTCACCTGCACGGCGCCAAACACGCATACGACCATCGTTGGCATCAAGGCAGAAGCGACTCTCATCGCTGAAGACGACACGTCTCCATTCGTCCCTCCATTCACGCCTGTCGCGACACCACTGGAGGCGGGCTGCACGATGTTGGGGCGTGAGCGGAAGACGGCCTAACGGTGTGCGGGACCGTAGCCCAGCTTCAGGGACACGGTTGCGAATGGTCCTCGCCGATACCCCAGGAGCAACAGTGTCCCTAATTTGCTGGGAAGTGGCGGTGTGGTCCCCTGCGTAGGATCGTACGGTCTTGGCGTGCATCCGTGCGTCGCTGCGGTCCGGTCCCAGGTCGACGGGCACGTGCACCTTCCGCCGACCACTGGCGACAACATCGATGTACTGTGGAGACCTCACGCCCCACGTGTTGAGCAATTCGGCGGTACGTCCACCTGGCCTCCCGCATTCCCACTATAGGCCCTCGCTCAAAGTCCGTCAACTGCACATACGGTTCCCGTCCACGCTGTCGCGGCATGCTACCAGTGTTAAAAGACTGCGATGGAGCTCCGTATGCCACGGCAAACTGGCTGACACTGACGGCGGCGGTGCACAAATGCTGCGTAGCTGGTGTGTCCACTGTGCCGTGCGTGTGATCATTGCTTGTACAGCCCTCTCGCAGTGTCCGGAGCAAGTATGGTGGGTCTGACACACCGGTGTCAATGTGTTCTTTTTTCCATTTCCAGGAGTGTAGAATGTGTAGGCCATGTTAAAAAACGTTTGGGAACAAGGCTGTGAAAACTAACTGTTGATATGAGAGGTGAAAAAATTAGAATATTGAAAATCGTTGACCGGACAGGGTCGGTTAACTGAAACTGAAATAGTAAACTTGCAGGTATACTATGTGCAGGCAATTAGGAGAAATAAAGAAAATCTGGAGCCAATGAAGAGAGATGTTTAGGCTATATTCTTCCATAAATCCTCTACTGATGATGAGCCATGTCGCGGATTGTGTCTATCAGATGAAAATTCGTGGTGTGAATACGATACAGCTGAGGCAACTGTAGAATCTTATTCTCACCAGCATTCTCTTCTTGCTGCTGTTATTACAGCAATTAAACCTGTTTCCAGTGACTTGGCTCATTCTGACCTTCTAAGGAAATGTCTGCATGGGCAGACATAGAACCCAAACGAATGTTTCAACAGCATAATTTGGAACCACCTTCCTAAAACTGTATTTGTAGGCATGCATACAATGAAACAAGGAGTTCATGATGCTGTTATTACATTCAGTTGTGGTAATATTGGAAAGTGTTGGGTACTGAGAAAGCTGGGAATTAATCCTGGTGAAAATATGATCACTGGTCTGCAACATTGCTATAAAATGAGGATAGCCAATGCAGACAGGTCTGCATCTAATATGGCCAAGAAAGAAAGACAAATACCCAGGAAGGTGTAAAAGAAGCTGGAAGACCTGCTAGAGGCCAAAGAAGGGCTATCATATGCAGCAGGACAGTTTTAATTAACTGTAAGTAACAAATTTCAAAAGGTTTTTTCTTTAAAGTCAATTTCCCACAAACTAAAATTTTCAGCAAAATTGCCCCATTATATCAGAAACTATGAAATTTTCAGAGATTCTGCATAGCATAAAAAGCCACCTCTGGTACTACATGCATTAATATTCCCCCATTAGGATGTTCAGAAAAAAAATATTTTCTGCATAGAAAACTTAATATTTTTTGTTAATAAGTTTGAAAAAGTAGTTCTTAAAAACTATAAAATGGAAAAAGTAGATTTAGTACAGTTCACTTTATTAGCATCATGTAACATACAGTAAAAATATTAAGGTCCTGCATCAAATAGTTTTTTTTTCAGAAATGGTTAGATAGGCAGGGTGTGGTCCCCTTAATGATGCTCTATTCGTCAGATGGAGACTTTAAGCCTCTTGGTGTGATTCGAGGACAGTAGGCTACAGCCGCCACCAAATTTCACCCTCTCCCTTCTCTCGTTATCATCATCTTCAACATCATCCAACACACACATGGCAACACGCTACACTCACACACACACACACACACACACACACGCACACACACACACACACACACACACACACACACACACACTCCAACAACAACACACACATATAGCCATCAAATCTGCCTACACCTGCCACTTATACTTACACACACTTCCCAAGGGATAGGTGCCATGTAAGCTCTTGGTGCTACTAGAAGACAATAGGCCATCGCTGCCACCAGATTTCACCCTCTCCCTTCTCTCATGATCATGATAATGATCACCATCCAACACAAACATGACAACACACTTCACACACCCACACTCAGCCATCAAAGCTACCTACCCTACCTACTACACTGAACACACTTCACAAAGAAAATTTGCCATGTCCTGTATTAAATTCCAAACTTCATTAAATGAGGGCATGTGACACTGTTGACGGTGCTGCGTTAGTCAGATGGGGGTCATTAAACTAGGCGGCCTCTTAGCTCTGCTTATCTACGATATATTTGAAATGTTTCGGCAAAAAACGGCAGAACTTTAAAAAGACATAAAGTTCCTCGTTCCTTACTGTTGGCGCTGTTAGGATCTGTTAAAGATGACTTAGTTGCTCAAGGCAAGTGTTTACGGGATTGCGTGCGAATTGGCAACATCTTGCACAGGGGAAACAACGCGCTCTGTGCAGGATCATACTGCAAAACAGCTACATACACTCCTCCTCAAAGCCAATAAGCTAGCTAGCTACCACCGAACACTGTATTTCATTGGTCAGTTGATGAAATACAATGAAATAAAAATTGTGACCCTTACGTCAAACTTTTACAGTTCCATCATCAGTGAATCAGTATGGCTGAGTCCATTATTGATCTAGACGACGGCTTTCCGTTAAATTCTGCATAGAATCCAGTTATAGAAAAATTTTGTTATCTGTGTAGCCGGCATAGTTTCTCGCTTTTGCCGTACGAAGGCAGTCGATTTGATATCGATCAGGCGCAGCAAGCAGACTTGCAGCAGAAGCGTACGTGCTCAAGGAGCGCATGCACCACGCGAGCTGGATACATCACACATTTGCTGGCGGTATCTTAAATGCGTGGGCGTGGAGCATTTTTGTCAGAAGTCACCTGAAGATGGCCAGAAAACTCTGCTCCGAAATATAGTTGCAGCAAGTTGCAGACGTCCATCAGTTCGCTCGGAATTTTACGGAACAATCCTTACGCCGTGGAGTTTTAAATATCAAACAAATTTATTGCTTCATAGTATGTATAACTTGCGAAATGACCGTCAAGAAAAAAACTGGAAGAGATTTGAGCTTACAAGGAGGATTAGCAGCAATCGTTCTTCAACAGTACCCGACCGGAACAGGAAAAGGGAGAAGTGATACAGGAACACAAAATACCCTCCGCCTCACACCGTATGGTGGCTTGCGGAGTATAGATTTAGACGTAGGTTCAGATGTAAAATCCTAAACAAACTGTTATTTGCATTGTACTTGTTTCTATATTTACCTCATTTGAAATAAAATAATTCTCGCGTACTACGCTTACTTTCAGTTCAGTGCGTCACAACAGCACAGTATTTTGGGGTAACTCATCAAGCCATGGTAAAGGTTTCCTTGGCCAAATGACTGAAATAGGAATAACGTGGTGTGACACACAAGAAAAAAACTGCAGGGGCCTATACAAGGAACTGTGGGGACTAACTACTTCTTCCCAAAACATTTAATGCTTGATGAAAGTTGACAGAAATAATACCGCACTTTTTTCAGACTAACAGCATTTCACGGAATCAGTACTAGAGACAGGAATAATCCACATAAATTTTTTAAGTCATTTACTTTGGTCCAGAAAGGTATCCATCATTCAAGAACACACATTTTCAATGTGTTGCCAGCAGTCACAAAACTCTGCCTGCCAATAAAGTACAATTGAAGAAGAACTCAAACGATGTATTGATGGCCAACTCCTTTTACTCCATAGACAAATTTTTCAGTAGAACAAACTGATGTGAGTGCAATGGATTTTTATGACGCCGCTTGACTAAAATAGCCTTAGAATTATCTATTCACCTTGGTATTAACATGTAAATGAAAAAATGAATCAGAGTTTTCATTCATTCTGCATCCTTCTGAACATTTTTCTTAGGATATGTTAAAGGAACGTTAGTCTCTCGTAAATTTGTATTATATACACACACATCAAAAAAGTTTTGCATCATCCAGTTCCCGGAACTCATGAAGATAGACGCTGACTGTTGATTTTGTATCGCCGACACAGTCCCTTTGCCTGTTCAGAGATTTCACTAAACCTGCCCAAAGATGTAAACAATCACATATTAGCAGCGCCTATTAGACGGAGGGGGTCCGACAGCCAATCAGTTCCAGTCATTCCACCAGGAAGAAGGTACAGGTCTCGTGTTATCTCTAGTTCAACCATGTCTAGACGGTCAATACCGCGGTTGGATCGCGTCCGCATTGTTACTTCGAGCCAGGAAGGGCTCTCAACAAGGGAAGGTTCCCTGGGTCTCGGAGTCAACTAAAGCGGTGTTGTTCGGACCTGGAGGATATACAGAGAGAAAGGAACTGTCGATGACATGCCTCGCTCAGGCCGCCCAAGGGCTACTACTGCAGTGAATGACCGTTATCTACGGATTATGGCTCGGAGGAACCCTGACAGCAACGCCACCATGTTGACTAATGCTTTTCATGCACTCACAAGACGTCGTGTTACGACTCAAACTGTGTGCAATAGGCTGCATGATGAGCAGCTTCACTCCCGACGTGCATGATGAGGTCCTTCTTTGCAACCACTACACCATGCAGATACAGATGGGCCCAACAACATGCTGAACGGACCGTTCAGGATTGGCATCACATTCTCTTCACCTATGAGTGTCGCATATGCCTTCAACCAGACAATCGTCAGAGACGTGTTTGGAGGCAGCCCGGCCAGGCTGAACACCTTACACACTCCGTCCACCGAGTGTAGTAAGGAGGAGGTTCCTTGCTATTTTGGGGTGCCATTATGTGGGCCCGACGTACACCACTGGTGGTCATGGAAGGCACCGTCACGGCTGTTCGGTACGTGAATACCATCCTCCGACGGAAAGTGCAACCGTGTCGACATCATATTGGCGAGGCAGTCGTGTTCATGGACGACAATTCGCGCCCCCATCATGCACATCTTGTGATTGACTTCCTTCAGGATAACGACATCGCTCGACTTGAGTGGCCAGCATGTTCTCCAGACATATACCCTATCGAACATGCCAGGGATGGATTCAAAAGGGCTGTTTATGGACGTCGTGACCCATCAACCACTCTGACGGATCTACGCCGAATCACCGTTGAGGAGTAGTACAATCTGGACCAACAGTGCCTTGATTAATTTGTGGATAGTATGCCACAGCAAACACAGCCATGCATCAATGAGAGAGGACGTGCTACTGAGTATTATAAGTACAGGTGTGTACAACAATCTGTACCACCCACCAACTCTGAAGGTCACGCTGTATGGTGGTACAACATGCAATGTGTGGTTTTCATGAGAAATAAAATGGGCGGAAATGATGTTTATGTTGATCTCTATTCCAATTTTCTGTACAGGTTCCAGAACTCTCAGAACCGAAGTGATGCAAAAGTTTTTTTGATCTGTAAATTTTGTTTTTATGACTTTTTCTTGCCTAAGATCGCCTCACAACGGATGTATGAAACGAAAAGAAAAAGTGTATCCGTCTTTCTATATTTGTTAGACACTGTGTACGTTTGCTAGGTGTTGGCAATCGGCATCATAAAAAGTGTTAGTTCAGTATAAATGAGCCTCCTCCATAAAGCTAAAAAGTTACATTTCCCCGATGAAATCCCATCAAGCACGTGTGGAATGTGTTGCGGAGACATATTGCAGCTCGTCCATATGCACAAGTTGCCAACCGCGATGGAGGCGTAATTGAACGCCCCTGCACAAGAACTGCTTACCAACTTTGTGGCCATCATGGCAGTACGTTGCAGATTGTGCCCTACCATTCGTGGTGATCACACACCCTATTAAGAACCGTGTCCCGCCTTTTATAATTTCCAGAGGACCACTATAAATCGTGATAACTTCAATGTAATTATTGTCTTTCAAGAAAAGTAATCGCCGGCCGAAGTGGCCCTGCGGTTCTGGGAGCTGCAGTCTGGAGCCGAGCGACCACTACGGTCGCAGGTTCGAATCCTGCCTCGGGCATATATGTGTGTGATGTCCTTAGGTTAGTTAGGTTTAATTAGTTCTAAGTTCTAGGCAACTGATGACCTCAGACGCTAAGTCGCATAGTGCTCAGAGCCAAGAAAAGTATTGTTCCTGTTACCTTCTGTAATATATTGTTGTATTTATGGAGTATCGTCTCAGATGTGTGACTGGATTCTTGATTTCCTCTCAGAGAGGTTACAGTTCGTAGTGACAGACGGTAAATCATCGACTAGAACGGAAGTGATATCTAGCGTTCCGCAAGGTAGTGTCATAGGCCCTCTGCTGTTCCTTATTTATATACATGATCTAGGTGATAATCTGAGCAGCCCCCTTAGTTTGTTGGCATGGAACGCTGTAATTTACCGTCTAGTAAAATCATCAGACGATCAATTCCAATTACAAAATGATATACAGAGAATTTCTGTATGGTGCGAAAAGTGGCAACTGGCACTAAACAAAGAAAAGTGCGAGGTAATCCACATGAGTATTAAAAGAAATCCCTTAAATTTTGGGTATACGATACGTCGCACAAATCTAAAGGCTGTCAATTCGACTAAATACCTAGGAACTACAATTACGAGCAACTTAACTCGAAAAGACCACATAGATAATATTGTGGGGAAGGCGAGATGAAAATTGCGCTTTGTTGGCATAACACTAAGATGCGACAAACCCACTAAAGAGCCTACATTACACTCGTCCGTCCTCTGCTGGATTACTGCTGCGTGGTATAGGATCTTTACCAGATAGGGTTGACGAAGGACATCGAAAAAGTGCAAAGAAGGGCAGCTCGTTTCGTGTTATCGCGCAATACGGCTGAGAGTGTCACTGATATACATGAGTTGGGGTGGTAGTCACTGAAACAAAGGCGGTTTTCTTTGTAGCGAGATCTATTTACGAAATTTCAATCACCAACTTTCTCTTCCGAATGCGTAAATATTTTGTTGATACCCACCTACGTAGGGAGAAATGATCATCATAACAAAATAAGAGAAATCAGAACTCCAACGGAAAGGGTTAGGTGTTCCTTTTTCCCACGAGCCATTCGAGAGTGGAAAGGTAGAGAAGTAGTATGAAAATGGTTCGATTAACCCTCTGCCAGGCACTTAAGTGTGAATTGCAGAGTAACCATGTAGATGTAGATGAAGATGTAGTTAGTTCCATGCAAGATCCATGTTACTTGTCAGCTGGATATCATTCGAAATTACAGTCGTCCATAAGATTTGCCCACCAATGGTCCAAAATGGTTCCAATGGCTCTGCGCACTATGGGACTCAACATCTGAGGTCATCAGTCCCCTATAACTTAGAACTACTTAAACCTAACTAACCTGGGGACATCATACACATCCATGCCCGAGGCAGGATACGAACCTGCGACCGTAGTGGTCACGCGGTTCAAAACTGAAGCGCCAAGAACCGCACGGCCACACCGGCCGGCGGCCACCAATGTATTTTTTGGTTATTTGTTGCCAATTCTTGATTAATGTTATGACTGAGCTGTTTACAAAGAGCGGGTCACTCCTGCAACGTGTGAGATTGGTGTACTTGTAACACCTTATATACGATCAGTCTTCCATTATGGGTAGTCACTACATTCGTCAAGTTTTTCATGTGAAGTCAAGTAACAACTAAACGATTAACCTCCACCTGAGATAATGTTAGCCACAGATAAGATAATGTGCGAATCGCTACCTATCTTCTAATGTTCTCCCTCAAGCGGAGAAAGATGAAAAATTATCAGTGATCAGTCTTGAGTCATCTGTCTTAATTACCTGTCTGTAGAGAACGTGTGTGTATGGAGCGTTAAAAATGGTTCAAATGACTCTAAGCACTACGCGACTTAACTTCTGAGGTCATCAGTCGCCTAGAACTTAGAACTAATTAAACCTAACTAACCTAAGGACATCACACACATCCATGCCCGACGCAGGATTCGAACCTGCGACCGTAGCGGTCGCTCGGCTCCAGACTGTAGCGCGTAGAACCGCACGGCCACTCCGGCAGGCTTGGAGCGTTAAGTTCCGCTTAAATGCTACATGAAAGCTATTGCAACAAGTTATTTGTGGAGCATTTGTAATAGCCGTAAGGACGTAAAAGGTTTTGCACTCTGCACACTCGTCCATAAGGTCCGAGCCAAAACATAGAAAATAAAAGAAAGAAAGGTGTGTGAAACACCCTGTTATAATTTTACGATGTTAATCTTCTTCAAAGTTGAGTTTGCAGATCCCGTCTCAAACCGTGCAATAAAGCTTATCTTTTTATGCAAGTTCCGCTCTACATTTCTTTGTCTTTTCTGGGGCGCACAGATCATAAATTAGAAAATCAAAGGTGGATCTTATATAGACTGATAAGCAAGGTTGGCTACCGCCTGATGGAGTTGCGGGAACTTGACGCAGCAAGGAGAGTATAGAAATGAGTCAAAGACGGATGGGGGATTGTTCCAGCTACGACACGGGCCGCAGATGGGGAAACCTTCTGACATAAGCGACATTGAAAAAGGTGATATTATTATCACCCACAGCCTCTGAACGAGTATCTCGAAAATGCCGAAGTTGGCCCATTACTGCAGTGAGCATATATGGAAAGTGGTAGAACGACAGTTAAACTGCCTGGCGTGTCGCAAAAGCCATCAACGTCGATGCCACACGGCAACATAACGCAGTCCGGTTGGTTGTCAGCTTAGCCCCTACAACTACACGCCGTTACGACTACGTCATTTGCAGCGTGGGATGCAGAGGGCCTCCATGTACACCGGACTGCAGTACAGATGGCGATATATCAACAAGACAGGTCGCCCATACTGATGACCTTTTGCTGCATCCGCCAGTGTCACTGACTCCCAGTCCGAAAGAAGTGTACCTCAGCCGTGCAGGTATTTAGAACCGCGTCGGTGACCATCTCCACATCTACATCTACATCATACTCCGACAGCCATCTAATGGTGTGTGGTGGAGGGTACTTTAGGTACCCCAATCTGTTCCCTCCAACCCTGTTCCACTCGCGAATAGTGCAATGGAAGAATGATTTTAGCTAAGTCTCTGTACTGGCTCTAATTTCTCGAATTTTCTCCTCGTGGTCAATACCCGAGATGTATGGGGGGGGGGGGGGGGAGTGTAATATGTTGTCCGATTGCTCCTGAAAAGTGCTGTTCCGCAATTTCAGTAATAAATCTCTCCGTGATGCACAACGTCTTTCTTGTAACGTCTGCCAGTAGAGTTTTTTTAGCATCTCCGTAACACTCTCTCGCCAGCTATACGATCTCGAGACAAAACACGCTGATCCTCGTTGGATCTTGTCTATCTCCTTTATCAGTCCTACCTGATAGGGATCCCAGACAGATTTACAATACTCAAGAATCTGGCGAAAAAGCACCTTAAAGCCACTTCTTTAGTGGATGAGTTACATTTCCTTAAGAGTCTTCCGATGCATCTGAGTCTTGTGTCTGCTTCTCCAACTATCTGTTTTATATCGTCATTCCACTTGAGGTCGCTCTGAATAATTACGCCTGGATATTTCACGGAAGATGCTGTCTACAGCTGTTTGTCAGTAATAGTGTAGCTGTATAGTAGTGGATTTCTTTTCCTATGTATGTGCAATATGTTACATTTATTTACGTTCAAGGTAACTGTCAGAGTCTGCACCATTCATCAGTTCTCTGTTGGTCGTTCTGAAAATTCTTGCTATCTTCTGGCATTGTTATTTTGCTATAAACAACTGCATCATCTGCCAATAGCCTCAAAGAGCATGCGAACATTTCTACTAGATTATTTATATACATAGCGAACAGCAACGGTCCCACCACACATCCCTGTGGTACTCCGCATATTACCTTTACATCTGTCGATTTAGTTCCGTTAAGAGCAACGTGTTGAGTTCCATGTGCAAGAAAGTCTTGAACCCAATCGCAGGTCTGCTGCGACACTCTGTAAGCTCGTATTTTTTTTTTTTTTTTCGTTAAACGGCAGTGCGGGACGGTATCAAATGCCTTACTGAAATCAAAAAACACGACATTAGTCTGAGCGCCGTTGTCCACTGTGCTGTAGATCTCATGGAGGAACAGAGCGAGCTTAGTTTCACAGGATCTCTGTTTGCGGAATCCATGTTGATTTTTATAGAGGAGCTGTTCATTTTCCAAGAACGTCATAATTACTGAGCATAAAACATGTTCCATAGTTCTGAAACAGATTGACGTCAACTATATAGGTCTATACTTGTGTGGATCTATCTTACGGCCTTTCTTAAAAGCGGGAATGACCTGCGCTTTTTTCCAGTGGTTAGATACCTCTCGTTGCTCAAGCGATCTACGATAAATTACTGCTAGAAAGTGAGCAAGTTCTTTCGCATAATCTTTAGAGAATCTTATAGGTATCTCATCTGGTCCCGAAGACTTTCCACTATTAAGCGATTGTAGCTGCTTTTCAATTCCGCGGTTAGTTATCTCAATACCTGTCATTTCGACGTTTGCACGACGACTGAAAGGAGGGACAGTGTTACGATCTTCCGTGGTGAAACAACTTCGGAAGACCGAATTCAGTGCCAGCCGGTGTGGCCGAGCGGACCTAGGCGCTTCAGTCTGGAACCGCGCGACTGCAACGGTCGCAGGTTCGACTCCTGCCTCGGGCATGGATGTGTGTGATGACCATAGGTTAGGCAGGTTTAAATAGTTCTAGAGTTCTAGGGGACTGATGATCTCAGATGTTAAATCCCATAGTGCACAGAGCCATTTGAACTTTTTTTTTATTTTTTGTTGACCGAATTCAGTATTTCGGCCTTTTCTCTATTATCTTCCGTTTCGATGCCGGTGTGGTCGCTGACAGAATGAATAAATGATTTTGATCCACTTACTAATTTCACATACCACCAAAATCTCTTAGGGTTTTTACTCAGGTCTGTTGCCAACGTCTTACTTTCGAAATCATTGAACGCTTACGCTAATTTTCGGTTCGTTCAGCTTTTGTTTGTGAGCTAGATTTTTACTTCTCTTGAATCTGATATGAAGTGTGCTTTGTTTACGTAGCGCTTTTCTAACAGGGCTGTTAAACCATAGTGGATCTTTCTCATCCCTTAAAACCTTACTCGGAACATGCTGGCCTAAGGCACATTGAACGATGCCTTTGGATTTTTTTCCATTTGTTCTCCTCATCTTCGTCCTCATCACCGACAGGAACCAATGTCACCGCGGCAATGCCGGTGGCTTGTTTGTAAATACTGATGACTATTGTTAACTTTTTTCAGAAAATCTTTGAGAAGATTACTAGTTATATCCTCATCGGATATGTATCGTGTGCTGGCGCTGCGATTGTACTCAGTTCGCTATAATACAGTTGCCTCACACTGAACGAGTCATACGCTGCGAGGTCTATCAGTTTCCAGTCTAAGATATCCTGTTTCACATTTATGTCACATAACAAAAGTGTTTCTTTTTATGTTCTCTAACAATTCTACAAAGTTGTATACTTTTTTTTTTACACTCTGCATGTTCAGATTACTACGGGGAACAATTGCAGAAAAATATGAAATATTTCGAAATATTATCAAATAAAAACAGAATGTTTCAAGAATGTGAGCAACTAAATATTTTGTACTAGGCTCCCATATACCGAATAGCGATTCCGACGGTGAAAAACTTATCATTAACAATCACTCTCTGTTACAGGGATTCTGCCTGTGAAGAAGATGGCGATCATCTGGAGACGGAGTACATTAACGAAGTTTTCAGAGTAATGGAGGAATCGGAAGGTAAAATACAACTTTTTTTATGTGTAGAGCCTTTTGGAGAAAGCATGATTAGAGTAATGGGCAGATGCTTAGAGATTTTGTAAGTGTTAACGAACTGAAGGTACAGAATATCTTTTCTTAGGAAAAAGGAAATACATGAACACACGTGGGCAGCATAATGTTTTAGATCTGTAATGCACTCTTCATTACAAATAACAAAAGCGGGCCATGTTGGAATGTATAAGTTAAAAACACGATATAAGCTCAGACCACTACCTTCTATTATGTAAGGTTTAATCGTGTGCTACACCGAGGAGATAAAGAACAAATCAGATTGAAGATGTTCCCAACAGAGTAGCCACAGTAGTTTTGGGAGAAAAAGGAAGATATCGGATTAAGACAGGCGTGAAGATTTCGTGTGAAGATGTAGAAGAAGTTGTTGAGGAAAAAACGCAGCATACAGAACACATTTAGGCAATCCTACAGGAGAAATTCGGGAAGTCTATATGATAAACAGAAATATAGCAAAGAACGTAATAAAGAAGAACCATCAAGATTCGTACCAAAGATACATTTCAAACATTGAAATCGATGTACATAGTCGACAGTTTTTTTTTTTTACAATGCAGTGAAAATGTTATATAAAGAACAGAAAGACGATATGAAACTAAATGTGGCTCACTAGGAATTTAGTTCTCCTACTATGGATATCTTTCGTACTATGATAAAAATTCCGGGGAAGAGACATATACTGATGAACCTCCCGCGTTAGCTAACACCTCGCTTGAGAAGATTATCGACGCGGTCAGTCTTAAAAAACAGAAAAGAGGAGGAGATGAATGACATCAATGCTGAATGGTGGAAATATAGTAGAAACTTTTTATATGTACCGAATATGTACTGAAGACAAGGAGGGATATTTGTGAAGTAGTTAAAAGCGAAGGCCATTCCTATTTAAAGTACGGTTGCAGGAGTAAATCTGAAAACTATAGGTGTATCAGTTTGATGGATAGTGCCTATAAAACATAGGGTGACTGAAAAAGAAAGAACAGATTATAGTTGTTTATTACAGACAACTGTGAAAGATAGAAAGACTTTGCGCATATCACAGGAGAGAGGAAAGTCCCAATTTTTATGTTCGCACGGGCATTATACCATACACTCAATATGAACAAGACGGGTTGCTCGAGAAACATGTAAACGCCAGTCAGTTTCATTCCACGTACCAATTAACAGATCCCTGTTTACTGAATCGACAGCTTCAATAATTTAATTTCTCACATCTTGAAGAGGAGGAGTCATAGATGGGACAGACACTGTACCTTTTATGTATTCCCACAGAAAGAAATGGCAAGGTGTGAGGTCTGGTGACCTGGGAGGCCAAAAACCATGAAAAATATCTTGTTGTTCACGTCTTCCGATCCGACGTCGTGCGGTTTTGTTGTTAAGATAACGCCGAACCTCAAGATGATAGTGAGACGGAGAGCTGTCGTGTATAAAAATTAAATCACTGGAATCTTCCTGAATTTGAGGAAACAACCAATTTCGCAGCATGTCCAGGTACGGCATTCCTGACATACTTTCCTCCACAATAAAGAAAGAACCAAAAAACTTTATGAACAGAAACGGATCAAAACACATTCAGTTTCGGTGAGACGCCAGGATGTTGTGAACTCAGATTCTTACACTCATGCTCACAAATTAAGGATAATGCTGATACACGGTGAAACAACGTTCTGGTGGGTGGTTTGCGGCTTTAAATAACCTCGAGGTATGACCATGTGGTGCATTTGACCTGCGGTCGTCGCACGTTGGTGCTGGCAGCAGTCCACATACGCAGAGGTGTGTTGGTGCATGTCAGAGTACGGTGCAGCGAGAAGTGTGCAGACGTTTTCAAACGTGCTAATGGTGACTGTGTGTTGAAAATGTCTCAAAGAACACATACTGATGAAGTTATGAGGGGTAGAATACTAGGGCGACTGGAGGCTGCTCAAACACAGCAGGTCGTAGCACGGGCCTTCCGTGTGCCACAAAGTGTAATCTCAAGTTTATGGCAACGATTCCAGCAGATAGGAAACGTGTCCAGGCACTACAGTACGGGACGTCGACAGTGTACAACACCACAAGAAGACCGATATCTCATCATCAGTGCCCGCAGACAGCCACGGAGTACTGCAGGTAACCTTGCTCGGGACCTTTCCGCAGCCACTGGAACAGTTGTCTCCAGTCACACAGTATACAGATGACTGAAAAGACATGGTTTATTCGCCTGGACACCTGCAAGGTGCATTCCACTGATCCCTGGTCACAGAAGAGCCCGTAAAGCCTGTTATCAAGAACACAGTACATGCTCATAGGAACAGTGGTCCCAGGCTATATTCACGGACGAGTCCAGGTATAGTCTTAACTCACTCTCGCCGGGTTTTCACCTGGCGTGAACCAGGAACCATATACCAACCCCTTCATCTCCTTGAATGTGACGTGTTTGTAGGACGTGGTTTGATGGTGTGGGGAGGGATTATGATTGGTGCACGTACACCCCTGCATGTCTTTGACAGTGGAACTGTAACAGGTCAGGTGTATCGGAACGTCATTTTGCACCAGTATGTCAGCCTTTTCAAAAGTGCAATGGGTCCCACCTTACTCCTGTTGGATGATAACGCACGGTCCCACCGAGCTGACATTGTGGAGGAGGACTTTGAAACAGAAGATATCAGGCGAATGGAGTGGGCTGCCTGTTCTCCAGACCTAAACCCCATCGATCACGTCTGGGATGCTCTCGGTCGACGTATCGCTGCATGTCTTCAAACCTCTAGGACACTTCAGGAGCTCCGACAGGCACTGATGCATGAATGGAAGGCTATACCCCAGCAGCTGCTCGACCACCTGATCCTGGGTATGCCAACAGGTTGTGCGGCCTTTGTACGTGTGCGTGGTGATCATATCCCGTATTGATGTCGGAGTACATGCGCAGGAAACAGTGTCGTTTTGTAGCACATGTATTTCGGGACGGTTTTCTCAACTTATCACCAGTACCGTGGGCTTACAGATTTGTGTCGTGTGTGCTTCCTATGTGCCTATGCTATTAGTGCCACTTTTGTGTAGAGCCGCGTTGTGTAGTACCACATTCTGCAACTATCCTTAACTTACGAGCATGAGTGTACATTTTTGATGTTTACTTTATCCGATAGAGGAGACGTCGCTTCGTCCGAAAAGATGTTCGGATAAAGTGTCCTCTGCCATATTCTGGGGAAATGAAATGCAAAATTCGTACCTTCTGTCATTGCGACGGGGCACAATTGCTGCAGTAACTGCAAGTAAGTCTTCATGTGCAGGCTTCGTTTCTGAGTACGCCACACTGTTGTTTGAGGAAGTCGAAGTTCCTGACCGACTCCTCCTGTGGACTTTCTACGGTTCCATGTCAACACATCTTGGATACGCTCCACATTTTCGTTAGAGATGCGTGGCCGACCAGTGCTGTTCTCTTTGCGGATGCAACCAACATCCAAGAAATTTTTATGCCAGTCATTAATCTGCTTGTAGAGAGGCCGCTTCTTGCTAAATCTACAGCGGAAGGCACGTTTCACTACAACAAATGATTGAATTCTGGTAAACTTAAATTCCAACGCACAAAATGATTGCTGTTGCTATTTATAAACCGCAGCGTGCTGTGTCTGAGCTTTGAATTTTCCTCTATCCAGTGACATGCGCAATGCGTTTCTATCGTTTATAGTTTGTCGGCAATAAACAACTGAAATTCTGTTCTTTATTTTTGAGTTACCCTGTCTATTGCTGAATAATCAACAGTACACTTAAGGGCATTGTAGACACTTTTCGACAGTCTCAATAGAGACGAGCTCTTGGAAAGTTTGACGAGAAAAGATTCACCACATAATCTAGTAAAAGCGATCAGAAGGTTATATATAAAATACTACGATTTTTTATTAACACCGGGAATCAACTAACAGCACCGTTAAGAACAGTAGTGTTGAACAAGGTTGCTGTCTTTCCAGAATACTCTTAATATCGACATGGACGACGTCATAGGAAAATACACTCCTGGAAATTGAAATAAAAACACCGTGAATTCATTGTCCCAGGAAGGGGAAACTTTATTGACACATTCCTGGGGTCAGATACATCACATGATCACACTGACAGAACCACAGGCACATAGACACAGGCAACAGTGCATGCACAATGTCGGCACTAGTACAGTGTATATCCACCTTTCGCAGCAATGCAGGCTGCTATTCTCCCATGGAGACGATCGTAGAGATGCTGGATGTAGTCCTGTGGAACGGCTTGCCATGCCATTTCCACCTGGCGCCTCAGTTGGACCAGTGTTCGTGCTGGACGTGCAGACCGCGTGAGACGACGCTTCATCCAGTCCCAAACATGCTCAATGGGGGACAGATCCGCAGATCTTGCTGGCCAGGGTAGTTGACTTACACCTTCTAGAGCACGTTGGGTGGCACGGGATACATGCGGACGTGCCTTGTCCTGTTGGAACAGCAAGTTCCCTTGCCGGTCTAGGAATGGTAGAACGATGGGTTCGATGACGGTTTGGATGTACCGTGCACTATTAAGTGTCCCCTCGACGATCACCAGAGGTGTACGGCCAGTGTAGGATATCGCTCCCCACACCATGATGCCGAGTGTTGGCCCTGTGTGCCTCTGTCGTACGTAGTCCTGATTGTGGCGCTCACCTGCACGGCGCCAAACACGCATACGACCATCATTGGCACCAAGGCAGAAGCGACTCTCATCGCTGAAGACGACACGTCTCCATTCGTCCCTCCATTCACGCCTGTCGCGACACCACTGGAGGCGGGCTGCACGATGTTGGGGCGTGAGCGGAAGACGGCCTAACGGTGTGCGGGACCGTAGCCCAGCTTCATGGAGACGGTTGCTAATGGTCCTCGCCGATACCCCAGGAGCAACAGTGTCCCTAATTTGCTGGGAAGTGGCGGTGGGGTCCCCTACGGTACTGCGTAGGATCCTACGGTCTTGGCGTGCATCCGTGCGTCGCTGCGGTCCGGTCCCAGGTCGACGGGCACGTGCACCTTCCGCCGACCACTGGCGACAACATCGATGTACTGTGGAGACCTCACGCCCCACGTGTTGAGCAATTCGGCGGTACGTCCACCCGGCCTCCCGCATGCCCACTATACGCCCTCGCTCAAAGTCCGTCAACTGCACATACGGTTCACGTCCACGCTGTCGCGGCATGCTACCAGTGTTAAAGACTGCGATGGAGCTCCGTATGCCACGGCAAACTGGCTGACACTGACGGCGGCGGTGCACAAATGCTGCGCAGCTAGCGCCATTCGACGGCCAACACCGCGGTTCCTGGTGTGTCCGCTGTGCCGTGCGTGTGATCATTGCTTGTACAGCCCTCTCGCAGTGTCCGGAGCAAGTATGGTGGGTCTGACACACCGGTGTCAATGTGTTCTTTTTTCCATTTCCAGGAGTGTATTAGTCGAGCACCAACTATTTTCATATGAATACCTGAAAAATAAAACTGGTTCTCATCTGCTAAAGACACACCAGCTCTTTTCCATAGCACACTTTGAAACAGTTTCACTTAGGGCTTTTTCACATTGTGATACAGATCGGTGGATCTACTGTTGAGTTCTTCATTGTAAAACGCAAAAGAAATTTAACCGTGTAGCATTTGGTATATACTAACTACTCAGGGCGCAAACTGACTGATTCGTAGCTTGAAAAAGTTGCTGAGGAAGAGGGTAAACTCTTAGAACACCACGTTAAGAAACAACAGCATGACCCCAGCAGCCGTCAAAGCTAAAAGAGAATGTGAAAGTAATCTTGAACAGGTTGCGCTTCCAAAGCACAGCAATACAGATGTAAACAAAATACCACAGCTGTAATTTTAAGTGTATTTATTTTACCACGACCGGTTTCATTTCATACGAAAATTCTCAGGTAACCCGCAATTCAACAAGAGATAGATTAGGCTAAAACCTGTTAAAACATGAACGTTATGTAGGAAAAGTAACTGTCGCAATGAATATTCACTAACAGTAAATCATACAAAAGTCAGAAATGTTCCGATGTGTTTATTTAAAATGCTTCATCGACTTTGGTGACTATGCCTGGTATAAGCAAAGCCAGTATACGTGTTGGGTACGAAACAACATTTGTTAAATTTTAAGGAGAATGTAGCTGAGAATCTTGTACCTTGTGTAACATGTCAAACTTCCCCTTCTATCCAGCCCTTAATAGAAATTAAAAATATTATCATACTTCATTTTGATTTGAAATGAAATGTGCGTGTGGTATATTTTGGCCGAATGTCCCCATTCGGGGAGTTGGGCCACGTAGTCCAAGTTTTTTTATTTGACGCCACTTCTGGGACTTGCATGTCTGACGATGATGAAATAGTGATAAGTACAGCACAACATCCACTACCAAACTCAGAAACTACTCGGTGTGACCGGGAATCGAACCTGGGGTGCCGTGGTTGAGAATAAACAACGATAACCACAAGACCACAAGTTGCCGACATTTCGAAACGATAGCTAAAAATGGTTCAAATGACTCTGAGCACTATGGGAGTTAACATCTGAGGTCATCAGTCCCTTAGAACGTAGAACTACTTAAACCTAACTAACCTAAGGACATCACACACATCCATGCCCGAGGCAGGATTCGAACCTGCGACTGTAGCAGTCGCAACGTTCTGGACTGAAGCGCCTAGAACCGCTCGGCGAATCGATAGCATTCGCTTTATGTGTACTATAGTCTTTTTCTGAAATTACAAAACTTACTCCGGAAAAGTAACGTGGTCACGTACCTAGGAGAAAATATTCTATTCAAATTTAAAAGTGTTACCATCGAGAGAATCTTGTCACTACTGTAGTTAATAGTTTGTGTTTTACATTAATATTTTAGTGCACTCCAATAAGCAATGAGTGAAACCAAATTAAAAAGGAGTATTATCAGAAACCAGTTACAAAATAAAATCGTTTTGAGGTAGAAGCTATTGGAAACTAACATAAATTTCCGTTTTCAAGACACCAAAAATTGTAAGGCATTAAAAAAAACGCAGCTCATTCGCAAATATCACGTGTTCGATGGCAGAAGACACTCTTGTGTTTCAAGGTACAAGACGGTGTTCGAGCGAAGATGCCTGGCTGAACCGTCCACACTTTATGTAACTAGTTTTAAAAATATACAGAATTTTACTCACCACTAAACTCTGTAACCGAAGAATGAACAATAGCCTGAAAATAGCTTTAATATACTTTACAGCACTTAAATATGAAATATTTACGAACGTTGAACAAAACATAACCTCAGGCATCACAAAAAAGAGAAAAAAATAGAAAATGCTGGGAACTAGTTTTTACAGTTTCTGGTACGCATTCCTTCCAGTGATCTTAAAATCAGTCAATACAGTAGTGCAAATCGGTACAAAGACATGGAAAATTAACATTGTCGGTTGGAAAAGTTGTGTACAATGTATATGTTATAGTATGAGATCCAGTACACCGATAAACGCAATCAAAAATGGTATCGCATTTGACGTCAGTAGTACACTATATAACAAGACACCAACGCTTCTGGTGATAGAGGCTGGAGCTCGCTGTAAAGGCAGTCGGCCCTGCGCCGTGTTGGTGTGCGTGTACATGCTTTTACTGCATACAGGGAACAGACACCATCAGTGACAGTGCGTGTCGTCAACATAAACCATGATTGTGACACAGCTACGCGGGAAACAACAATCATGCGATGAAATGATGAAAAAGCATAAATTGATGTTTACAGGCAAGTGGGGCTAGCTAATCGTCAAGTCGACAAGAAATGAAACCCTTCAAGTGCAGCGATTGGTAGTGTCGTTAGATTGGTTACACGATATGGACCGGACGGGAAATATGGGCGAAGTAGGAAATTGAAGGGCTCGGAGAGATATACTCATAAGCCATAACTTTCCCGAAATTGAGTTTTTCATGTTGCGGCGTTCTTAACAATGTCTTCTTCACAATGTGTTGAAAAAGTTCCGTGTTACTGCAACAGATGTCAGGCTATGACGGAGTGCATTTCTATGCTGTGTCATAAGCTGGTAGTTTCAGAAGATACATAGTCACAAGCCACGGCAAAATGGCAGGTGGGTCAGGAACGTCTGAACCGTCTTTGGGTCTTAAATGCATATTTGATACAGACAGTAGTGGAAGTGAAGAGCGTTACCCTTTGGATCCAGACAATGATGAATCTTGGCCTCCATCGACCAGCAGTTTCAGCTCAGATGATGTTTCGGTAAGTATATAAAACGGTTTATTTCTGGTGATTAATTTCTTGTGGCTTGTGACTCTGTTTCTCGCAACATTGCCGACGCATTTGATAGCCATCCTGTAAGTTAATGATGAAACTTGATGGTCACATTTATATTACTGCTAAATGGTGCAATAATGTAGTTTCAAAGGCAAAAGATCTGTAAAAAATATTTTCTAATTAATATGATTTTAGCGAAATTTAATGTTTTGTGTGACTTATGACTATATCTCACGCAAATTCTTAGACTATTTTGCTCTTCATACTATAGCTTGAAATAAGTAGAATAAATCACTCGAAAAACTAAAGCCTTCACGGAAAAGAAAGCGAAATATTGATCAATGGAAGAAAAATAAAGCAAAACGTTGACGAATTTCTGGTCCGCAGTATAAGTCTTTAAAATCCCACAAGACTGTTCAGACAGCTGCTATAGGAAGTCCCTGTACTTGTTTAAATAAATGCTTCTCAAAACTACTTGGAGAGAAAGAAAACATTTTTCATTCATTTTGGGACATGGAAAACTTTAATGCGCAGAATACTTACCTGATCAGCTGCATGAAAATGGAACCGAAAACGCGGAGGTTTGTTCACTATTTAAATACAAATGGTTTAATGTTTTTTATATTTATTTCATTTTGTTATATTCATCATAATTTTTTTCAAAGCTATCCAAAAAAGACTTCCAACTAAATATCATCCAGGGATGTTACATTTTCTTATAATGTGAGGGTATGCGAAATAAAATTCATGATCTGCAAGGAAGCTTTCCTAAGGGTTCATGGCTTACAGATACATGCACGAAGAGTGAGGAATTTGGAACATCAAATGAAGCAGAGATTTGCAGTGCAAAAGAAGATGGAAGAAGTTTCTATGTTACTCTGTGCTATAAGTTAGGGATGTACTCAAACTGAGTACTATACAAATATTTCTATTAGGAAGAGGATATAAGCTCATCTCTTTTTTTCTTTCAGGAAAACATGGAAACTACCCACTTAAATTTCAAGACGAAGGTGTACAAAGTGTTAGAGAACTTCTCAACGCCATACCGAAATATAACAGTCATTACAGTAGGCAACTCAACCTCAATAAAGTGTATTTGGATTGTGATCTCACAACTGATCCCTTATTTCGAGATAAATACTCAGAATACTGCAAGGAAAAGCAGGTTCCTGCAGTATCTGAAAGTAAATTCAGAGAAATGTTCGTATCTGAATTTAACATAGGCTTCAAACTACCAAAAAGTGACACCTGTTAAATGTGATGGATTTCTAATTGCAATAAATAACCCAGAATTGTGTGCAGAAGAAGTCACAGAAAAGAAACAACAATATAAACTGCATCTCAAAAAGGCTGACAGAGGACAATATATGATTGCGTCTTTAACTGCTCTGGCTAAAGAAAAATGGAAAGATCATCATTTGATAGCAATGGACATGCAGCAAACGTTCCCCACACCTAAACTAACAGTTGGTCCAGCATTTTACAAGAGGAAAACACAGACATACAACTATGGTATCCACGACTGTGGATCAAATAAGGGTTATATGTTTCTGTGGAGCGAAAAAGATGGAGGATGCGGTTCAGATGAGGTTGAGAGATGCTTATTGAAGTACTTGGAGATGACTAATCCTCAGACAAAAGATCTCCACATAATCACAGACAACTGCAAGGGTCAGGCAAAGAATTGGACTATTATCGCTTTGGAAAGGTCCCTTGTTGCTACCAAAAAGATTTGATTCTGTCCAGCATTACTTCCCTGTGGTAGGTCACACCATGCTACCTTGTGATCGTGATTTTGGTCGCATTGAACGGTATGCAAGAAACAGACGTCCAATAGTGTACACTACTGACGAATGGGCAGAAGTAATAAAATCTGAGAGTCCAAAACATTTCATTGTAACTAAAATGGAAAGAGAAGACTTCAGAAGTTTGGAATTCCTGAAGACATTGATCTCAAAACGTACAGAATCCAAGTCTGGAGATTCCCACCATTTCAGTGAAGCTACTCAATTTAAGTTTGAGTCTGAAGATCCCTTCAAGCTAAGTGTAAAGTACTCTTATTCAGACTTAGGAGCTTTCATGTCAGTGGATATTCGTGTGAAAAACAAAGGAAGGCTAGTTGAGCAAATCCATCAGCTGCCAATAAAGTACAGAAAGCCACTACCAATTAACCAGACAAAAATTGATGATCTACTGTCTCTTATGCCATACATATCTGCAGCAAATCAAGATTTCTTTCAGTCATGTACTGGAAATAACGTGTACGATGATGAGGTAGAGGAACTTCCTTGATGTAACTGTATCAATGAAAAAGTAATTTATACATCTCAGATACCTGATATGTATATATTAATGTGTAAAAATTATATATTCTGCTTGCTGTGTAAGAGTAGTTAAAATAAATCCTTACAAATTCATAGTTTATGTTTTAAACAATTTTTGGGAGATATAGTCATAAGCCACCATTTACTACATCTTAATCAGAATCATTCTAAAATTAATATTTTATTTAACAACATGCTTCACAAGTATTAAGCAAGTGTTTGCAGTAGAAATAAGGTTTATATTTTGTATTTTCAGACCTCCGTGGAACTTTAAACTCGCTGTATCTCAAAACTAGTTCCATGTGGCTTATGACTATATCTCTCCGACCCCTTCAATTATCTAAAGCATCAAACCAGTTACTTCCCCCCCCCCCCCCCCCCAAAAAAAAGGGCCAGAAACAATTGTTCTTCTCAACTTGTTGCTGATTTACAGTCATCAGTAACTGCCAGATGTGGACGACACATTTTGTCGCATGTCAAGCTTCTTGCATTCAAGAAACGACTGCAGAAATCGGCTCTAGCACCAAAACATAAATGGGCTGGATTGGAGTTTGCTGAAAAACATACGAGGATGAGTCGGATGAAAACCTTAAATTTGTAATTACATATCGAAATTTCGCGCCGTTATCCTGTACGTTGGCAAGCGTGCTACAAACAGCCAGCGTGCAGAATGGCCTGTAGGTGGCAGCATAGTGCAGATACACACATACCGTCGCAGTATCCGTATAAAGATGGTCGCCCCACTTGCGACTTGCACCAGGGAAGAACAGCGTTCTGTTATTCGGTATTCGGTTTTTGTGTAGTGAAGGTGTGAAACCTATTGAAATTCATCGACGAATGAAGGTGATGTATGTTTGTCATAGCAGCAACTCTACGAATGGAGTAGGAAGTTCGCAAATGGTGTGACTTTAGTGGAAGATGCTCCTCGTCCAGGTCAGACACAACGGGTTGTGACTCCAGAGAACATTGCAGCAGTTGAAGCCATAGTGAAGGAAAACCGCCGAGTGACACTGAATGACGTTGCAGCATGTTTACAGATTAGTCATGGGTCAGCACACCACACTGCGCATGACGTTCCTCCAGTTTCGTAAAGTGTCTGCAAGATGGGTGCCACGGCAGCTGAATCCTGAAATGAGAGAACGACGTGTTGATGCTTGTGAAAAACTTCTTCGGCGCTTTGAACGAGTGGGTGATGGTTTCCTTGCAAGAATCGTTACTCTGGACGAAGCTTGGGCTCAGTTCCTCCAGGCGGAAACTAAGAAAGCGAACAAGGAATGGCGCCATTCCTCATGACCAAAACCAAAGAAGTTTCGAATAGAACCATCAGCAAGAAAGGTTATGCTGACTCTCTTTTGGGACGAAAAAGGCGTCATTTTGGAGCATTATATGCCCAGAGGGACCACTGTCACCAGTGCATCATACACAGATCTCCTAAAAATTCATCTGCGATCTGCAATCAAATCAAAGCGACTTGGATTACTGTCAGCAGGTTTCCTTTAGCAACATGACAATACAAGGCCTCACACTGCCCGTAAAACAGTTGCAACAATCACAGACCTGTATTTTGAGTGTCTTCCTCATCCACCATACCAGACCTTGCCCCAAGTGGTTTCCATATGTTTGGACCACTCAAAGACGCAATGGGAGGAAAGAAGTTCCGCTCTGATGAAGAGGTACGCCACGCAGAGCATGAGTGGTTGCACGAACTACCAGAAGAATTTTTTTCTAAAGGGAATTATGCACTTTATAAGCGCGGGAGGACTTGCATTGAGCGTGGGGGAAATTATGTTGAAAAGTGATACAGCTTTGTACCACTTCTGCACAATAAATAATATTTTTAAAAAAATAAGGTTTTCATTCGACTCACCCTCGTATTTCATTGATGTTACAATGGGATAAAATGATTTTCAGTGACGAGAAAACGTTTAATTTAGATGGGGTGGACGGATTTCAGTATTATTGGCATGATCTGAGAACAGACGAAGAGGTAAGAACAAGCAAAAGTGGAAGTGTTATGATTTGGGTAGCCTTCTGCGCGTAGTCCAGATGTGAACCCCATGCAAAACTTTTGGGTAATACTTGCGAGGCGTGTTTATCGCAATGGAAGACAGTTTGCGGTCGTATGTGTGCTGGAATGTGCGGTACGACAACAGTGGGTGACAGTTTCAGTGCAAGACGACAAACCCTAACAAAATCAACGCCGAAGAGGGTTTCTGAGGTAACTAGGAAGAATGGAGATTGTAGAACGTATTAACTGTGCAATAGCACAAGAGTAGAGTGAAGTGCCTTTATACATATTTCAATTCAGGAAATGCAGACACCTTATTTTATTACTCGCGTTATGAAAGAAACAATGTAAATCCGTCTTGATTGTTTATACCTTATACGTATTGGGACGTCCCTTCCCTCCTTCTGTACTCGTCGGGAGGAGACACGATTCGTAATGATGTTCGTCCCCGTCTGTATGACATGGAACAGCACCTGTAACTCTCGTAAAACACAGTTCCTCGCGTAGTTAAGAAATATTATACTGTTCATCCCTAACAGTCTTATCAGTTTGTGTTAGCCGATCAAATGTTTATCTTTTATCTTATGCCCGGTTAGTTTCGTTGAGCAGTGAAATCTTGGTCCCTAATCCTATCGTTACGGTCGTTTTCCACATCATCCTTAGCGAGGATAAATAATTGCTGTTCGTAATTCCGTTGCTATGCCGTTGCTACGTCAAATTATTAACAACAGTCCAACGTAACTCCAGAGATCACTTACGTTGAAGCAACGTGCTTGCAACACGCTGTAATACTGATTTTTATATAATTCACCTTTCACTGTCTGTTATTCCTGTCTTCACACAATCATTTAAAATGTTTAAAAGACTCAATCACTAGCATGAACGTACGCAATATTATTCCTTGAATCGTGTAGGCTACACATCTGATTTATCTCTTGACTAATAGTTTATTAATCATTTTCTAATTAATTGTTTGTCCCTATCACGCACACACGCCGATATGTCATTCAAGATTAACTTCTCATCAGTTCAGTAATCGTGACGTTGACAGCTTTTGATTGGACGGCGTATTGGTTTTTCTTCATGACTTTGTATTATTGTCGTACTCAAGGCTACGACTAATTTTCTTGTCACTGATCTATTATTATCAAGTCGCAACTGCTCTTCAGTCGGAAGGTTAAGTCCTGTAAATCAGTATCATTCAATTAAAATCACCGCCGCATTTATAACGGTAAAGATTACTTTATTCAGTAGAATGACTGAATATGGCTTTAGTCTCTCTATCGCGAACTATCGAACTTTCACAACTGAAACCATCTAATACCGTTTGCTTCCAGAAGACTGTCGCAATAGTACTCTAGCGCGACACAAGAGCAACTAACTAAACATTTCCATACCCGAGTTGCATTGTAGGCGCATTGAATTTCCTTTTCGATGCGGCTACAACTCTCTTCCATGTTAAATGTTAACTTTGATCGAATTACCTCCTTGAATTTAAATTTCGTTTATATGAATTTAAATTTATTATTTAGATGTTTACATGACAATGCATGACAACCCTTTCCTTTTATCTCCTCTTTTGTATGTTACTCTCAGTATTTAAGTGTTATAGTTATTAATCAAGACATTATCAGTATCATTACTTTTTATCACCAATAGTTATTGTCACTGTCAAGATGACTCACTTCCCTACTTTAAGTTTTCATAAAGTTTGTGAATTGGGGTTTTCTGTCCTTGGGGCGTTACAGAATCTACTACTTTCATGATAAATTCGATACATGTATGCACTACTACTTTCGTAGGAACGCTACCTTTAAACTGATTCCCACTACTGTGCACTGAAACATCAACCAGGAAACATCATGTGCTCTTAGGCAGACCAGAATCCTCCAGGTACAACACTCTCCTCTACTCCTTTGACAGACAATGGGACTGTGATGTAACATGGCGTTACAACTTCACTTGCACAGACGTAAGTGAATATAACATGAATCGTTCCCATTTAAAATGAAGTACACTCCTGGAAATTGAAATAAGAACACCGTGAATTCATTGTCCCAGGAAGGGGAAACTTTATTGACACATTCCTGGGATCAGATACATCACATGATCACACTGACAGAACCACAGGCACATAGACACAGGCAACAGAGCATGCACAATGTCGGCACTAGTACAGTGTATATCCACCTTTCGCAGCAATGCAGGCTGCTATTCTCCCATGGAGACGATTGTAGAGATGCTGGATGTAGTCCTGTGGAACGGCTTGCCATGCCATTTCCACCTGGCGCCTCAGTTGGACCAGCGTTCGTGCTGGACGTGGAGACCGCGTGAGACGACGCTTCATCCAGTCCCAAACATGCTCAATGGGGGACAGATTCGGAGATCTTGCTGGCCAGGATAGTTGACTTACACCTTCTAGAGCACCTTGGGTGGCACGGGATACATGCGGACGTGCATTGTCCTGTTGGAACAGCAAGTTCCCTTGCCGATCTAGGAATGGTAGAACGATGGGTTCGATGACGGTTTGGATGTACCGTGCACTATTCAGTGTCCCCTCGACGATCACCAGAGGTGTACGGCCAGTGTAGGAGATCGCTCCCCGCACCATGATGCCGGGTGTTGGCCCTGTGTGCCTCGGTCGTATGCAGTCCTGATTGTGGCGCTCACCTGCACGGCGCCAAACACGCATACGACCATCATTGGCACCAAGGCAGAAGCGACTCTCATCGCTGGAGACGACACGTCTCCATTCGTCCCTTCATTCACACCTGTCGCGACACCACTGGAGGCAGGCTGCACGATATTGGGGCGTGAGCGGAAGACGGCCTAACGGTGTGCGGGACCGTAGCCCACCTTCATGGAGACGGTTGCGAATGGTCCTCGCCGATACCCCAGGAGCAACAATGTCTCTAATTTGCTGGGAAGTGGCGGTGCGGTCCCCTACGGCACTGTGTAGGATCCTACGGTCTTGGCGTGCATCCGTGCGTCGCTGCGGTCCGGTCCCAGGTTGACGGGCACGTGCACCTTCCGCCGACCACTGGCGACAACATCGATGTATTGTGGAGACCTCACGCCCCACGTGTTGAGCAATTCGATGGTACGTCCACCCGGCCTCCCGGATGCCCACTATACGCCCTCGCTCAAAGTCCGTCAACTGCACATACGGTTCACGTCCACGCTGTCGCAGCATGCTACCAGTGTTAAAGACTGCGATGGAGCTCCGTATGCCACGGCAAACTGGCTGACACTACGGCGGCGGTGCACAAATGCTGCGCAGCTAGCGCCATTCGACGGCCAACACCGCGGTTCCTGGTGTGTCCGCTGTGCCGTGCGTGTGATCATTGCTTGTACAGCCCTTTCGCAGTGTCCGGAGCAAGTATGGTGGGTCTGACACACCGGTGTCAATGTGTTCTTTTTTCCATTTCCAGGAGTGTAGTAATGCTCTAAGAACGATATAATAATAATAATGTAATTTGGCATCTGCTAGTGCAATTTTTTTCTTTATACAAAACAAAGTAATTTGAAATGTATGATACCCAGAAAGTATGGTTGACCCAGATCCAGATTTAAGGGATGCATTTAGCGATATAAATGGCCATCCTGTGCCTTCCCTTGTATGGCCACAAACAGCAGTTTATTACATCTCCTAACATCATCTCTCACATTCTTTCGTGGCTTACACAAATTGTAATTTGATAGCTTCCTCTCGGAGCTTGGGAGGGTCAGATCACTGGCGTGCCAAATTCTTTGATTCAGCAGAACCAGGCGGTGGCAGAGTCAGCTTCTATGGAAACGTCTGGAGTACTCTAGTGGAACGAGCGCCCCGTGGTCAATATTGTTATTTTTCTCGCCGGCTGTGACATCGTATCGGATGCAGCTGGCAAGCATCCTGCAGAAAACTAATCTACCCTGATCTATACTGTGTTTCTGAAGGGTTTTCTAAAATTCATTCAACGTGCCTTTAATGTTAACCATGAAGGTTGCACGCTTCCGCTTCACATACAGGGTGTCTCAGGAGGAATCGTCAATATTTAAGGATCTGGCATGAACACCCACTCGAAGCAAAAAATTCTAGAAACATGGGATCTAAAGCTCATAGCTTAACAGCTTCGATCACTTATTCGGTATTTCGCAGTAACGAAGATGAACAATTAAACATGGGATCTAAACTCTGTTCTCCACTGTGAAACAAATCTCTTCTACTGCAAGCTTTTTGTTTTACATATTTTGCTAGAAGGTAGTATGGACCAAAACAAGATAAAATCCTGAAGTGATCGTAATCTCTCAAACTGATACCTTAAGAGCTTTGAGCACTTAGAAGATATGAGTTTCGAAGTTGCGAAGAAGAACTGCTCATGTATACTAGACATCTTTTCTTGTTTTGGTCGCTATTGCCACCTCTCAAAATATGGACAGCATAGAACCTGCAGCAGGAGAGATTCGTTTCACGATATCGAAGATGATGTGCTCTTAGCTCCTAGCTACCGGCTCTTTGTTTTACATATTTTGCGAGAAGGTAGTATGAACCAAAACAAGATGAAATCCTGAAGTGATCGTTTCTCTCAAACTGATACCTTAAGAGCTTTGAGCACTTAGAAGATATGAGTTTCCAAGTTGCGAAGAAGAACTGCTCATGTATACTACACATCTTTTCTTGTTTTGGTCGGTATTGCCACCTCTCAAAATATGGACAGCATAGAACCTGCAGCAGGAGAGATTCGTTTCACGATATCGAAGATGATGTGCTCTTAGCTCCTAGGGTAAGCATTTTAGAGTCCATGTATATTGGACTCTTTTTGCTTCGAATGATTGTTCCTGTAATACTCTTGAGCAGTAACCATTCCTCCTGAAATTCCCTGTATATGTCCCGTACAGATTTTCGGCAGAAAATGGGCTTCAATTTGGCGACAGTGTAATCGCATGTACGACAAGTGTCTTCATACAACACTGTATAGCTATTCTCTACTGTGCAAAGTTTTGTTAGAATATTCGAGAGAGAATGTGCAGTAGAAGAGATGCTTTTCACCGTAGCGAAGATGAACAAGTTCTCATGTTTACTGTACATTTTTCCTTCTTTTAGTGCACACCACCAACTTCAAATGGTTCAAATGGCTCTGAGCACTATGGGACTTAACATCTGAGATCATCAGTCCCCTAGACCTGTTGTTGTTGTTGTCTTCAGTCCTGAGACTGGTTTGATGCAGCTCTCCATGCATCTCTATCCTGTGCAAGCTGCTTCATCTCCCAGTACCTGCTGCAACCTACATCCTTCTGAATCTGCTTAGTGTACTCATCTCTCGGTCTCCCTCTACGATTTTTACCCTCCACACTGCCCTCCAACGCTAAATTTGTGATCCCTTGATGCCTCAAAACATGTCCTACCAACGGATCCCTTCTTCTAGTCAAGTTGTGCCACAAACTTCTCTTCTCCCCAATCCTATTCAATACCTCCTCATTAGTTAAATGATCTATCCACCTTATCTTCAGTATTCTTCTGTAGCACCACATTTCGAAAGCTTCTATTCTCTTCTTGTCCAAACTAGTTATCGTCCATGTTTCACTTCCATACATGGCTACACTCCAAACAAATACTTTCAGAAACGACTTCCTGATACATAAATCTATATTCGATGTTAACAAATTTCTCTTCTTCAGAAACGCTTTCCTTGCCATTGCCAGTCTACATTTTATATCCTCTCTACTTCGACCATCATCAGTTATTTTACTTCCTAAATAGCAAAACTCCTTTACTACTTGAAGTGTCTCATTTCCTAATCTAATTCCCTCAGCATCACCCGATTTAATTTGACTACATTAAATTATCCTCGTTTTGCTTTTGTTGATGTTCATCTTATATCCTCCTTTCAAGACACTGTCCATTCCGTTCAACTGCTCTTCCAAGTCCTTTGTCGTCTCTGACAGAATTACAATGTCATCGGCGAACCTCAAACTTTTTACTTCTTCTCCATGAATTTTAATACCTACTCCAAATTTTTCTTTTGTTTCCTTTACTGCTTGCTCAATATACAGATTGAATAACATCGGGGATAGGCTACAACCCTGTCTCACTCCTTTCCCAACCACTGCTTCCCTTTCATGCCCCTCGACTTTTATGACTGCCATCTAGTTTCTGTACAAATTGTAAATAGCCTTTCGCTCCCTGTATTTTACCCCTGCCACCTTTAGAATTTGAAAAAGAGTATTCCAGTCAACATTGTCAAAAGCTTTCTCTAACTCTACAAATGCTAGAAACGTAGGTTTGCCTTTTCTTAATCTTTCTTCTAAGATAAGTCGTAAGGTCAGTATTGCCTCACGTGTTCCAACATTTCGACGGAATCCAAACTGATCCTCCCCGAGGTCCGCATCTACCAGTTTTTCCATTCGTCTGTAAAGAAATCGCGTTAGTATTTTGCAGCTGTGACTTATTAAACTGATAGGTCGGTAATTTTCACATCTGTCAGCACCTGCTTTCTTTGGGATTGGAATTATTATATTCTTCTTGAAGTCTGAGGGTATTTCGCCTGTCTCATACATCTTGCTCACCAGCTGGTAGAGTTTTGTCATGACTGGCTCTCCCAAGGCCGTCAGTAGTTCTAATGGAATGTTGTCTACTCCGGGGGGCCTTGTTTCGACACAGGTCTTTCAGTACTCTGTCAAACTCTTCACGCAGTATCGTATCTCCCATTTCGTCTTCATCTACATCCTCTTCCATTTCCATAATATTGTCCTCAAGTACATCACCCTTGTATAAACCTTCTATATACTCCTTCCACCTTTCTGCCTTCCCTTCTTTGCTTAGAACTGGGTTGCCATCTGAGCTCTTGATATTCATACACGTGGTTCTCTTCTCTCCAAAGGACTCTTTAATTTTCCTGTAGGCAGTATCTATCTTACCCCTAGTGAGATAAGCTTCTACATCCTTACATTTGTCCTCTAGCCATCCCTGTTTAGCCATTTTGCACTTCCTGTCGATCTCATTTTTGAGACGTCTATATTCCTTTTTGCCTGCTTCATTTACTGAATTTTTATATTTTCTCCTTTCATCAATTAAATTCAATATTTCTTCTGTTACCCAAGGATTTCTAGCAGCCCTCGTCTTTTTACCTACTTTATCCTCTGCTGTCTTCACTACTTCATTCCTCAGAGCTACCCATTCTTCTTCTACTGTATCTCTTTCCCCTATTCCTGTCAATTGCCCCCTTATGCTCTCCATGAAACTCTGTACAACCTCTGGTTCTTTCAGTTTATCCAGGTCCCATCTCCTTAATTTCCCACCTTTTTGCAGTTTCTTCAGCTTTAATCTACAGGTCATAACCAATAGATTGTGGTCCGAGTCCACATCTGCCCCTGGAAATGTCTTACAACTTAAAACCTGGTTCCTAAATCTCTGTCTTACCATTATATAATCTATTTGATACCTTTTAGTATCTCCAGGGTTCTTCCACGTATACAACTTTCTTCATGATTCATAAACCAAGTGTTAGCTATGATTAAGTTGTGCTCTGTGCAAAATTCTACTAGGCGGCTTCCTCTTTCATTTCTTAGCCCCAATCCATATTCACTTACTATGTTTCCTTCTCTCTTTTCCTACACTCGAATTCCAGTCACCCATTACTATTAAATTTTCGTCTCCCTTCACTATCTGAACAATTTCTTTTATTTCATCGTACATTTCTTCAATTTCTTCATCATCTGCAGAGCTAGTTGGCATATAAACTTGTACTACTGTAGTAGGTGTGGGCTTCGTATCTATCTTGACCACAATAATGCGTTCACTATGCTGTTTGTAGTAGCTTACCCGCATTCCTATTTTCCTATTCATTATTAAACCTACTCCTGCATTACCCCTATTTGATTTTGTGTTTATAACCCTGTAGTCACATTACCAGAAGTCTTGTTCCTCCTGCCACCGAACTTCACTAATCCCCACTATATCTAACTTTAACCTATCCATTTCCCTTTTTAAATTTTCTAACCTACCTGCCCGATTAAGGGATCTGACATTCCAGGCTCCGATCCGTAGAACGCCAGTTTTCTTCCTCCTGATAACGACATCCTCCTGAGTAGTCCCCGCCCGGAAATCCGAATGGGGGACTATTTTACCTTCGGAATATTTTACCCAAGAGGATGCCATCATCATTTAATCATACAGTAAAGCTGCATGTCCTCGGGAAAAATTACGGCTGTAGTTTCCCCTTGCTTTCAGCCGTTCGCAGTACCAGCACAGCAAGGCCGTTTTGGTTAATGCTGCAAGGCCAGATCAGTCAATCATCCAGACTCTTGCCCCTGCAACTACTGAAAAGGCTGCTGCCCCTCTTCAGGAACCACACGTTTGTCTGGCCTCTCAACAGATACCCCTCCGTTGTGGTTGCACCTACGGTACGGCCATCTGTATCGCTGAGGCACGCAAGCCTCCCCAGAACTACTTAAATCTAATAACCTAAGGACATCACACACATCCATGCCCGAGGCAGGATTCGAACCTGCGACCGTAGCAGTCGCAAGGTTCCGGACTTAAGCGCCTAGAACCGCTCGGCAAAAGTGGCCAGCCACCACCGACACTTAAATTATGGAAACCAAAGAGCTTGCAGTAGAGGACATATGTACGACAGTAGCGAAGACGAAAGAGGACTCATAACTCTATAGATATGAGTTGTATCTCTTCTGTCGGACATTAGAGTGAAAGGATTGGAAGGAAACGGCATGAAAAAGATATAGGAAGGAAATAATGGATTCCAGCCACACAGGGCATTGCGGGAAGGTATATGTCCGACAAAAGAAAAACACTACTCATATCTATAGTTCTACGGGCATGACGGCTGTTTGATGAAAACGTTTCAGTGCAGATGCACAACCGATGTCGTAACTCCTACGGGACTCACGAAACCTGCCAGTGGGGGTTTAGTATGTCAGGTTCGTTAAATTGCGGCAAGGGGAAGTTGGGAATCTGGGTCTGACCGAAAGCATGTCCGGATAGCCAGGGCGGTTAAGGCAACCGTTCTAGAGAAGCGGAGCATCCGGGTTCGAGTCTCGGTCGGGTACAGATTTTCAACTCTCCCAGTCGCATTCTCGCAGTGCTCTGTGTGGCTCTGAGTACTACGGGACTTAACATCTGTGGTCAACAGTCCCCTAGAACGTAGAACTACTTAAACCAAACTAACCGAAGGACATCACACACATCCATGCCCGAAGCAGGATTCGAACTTGCGACCGTAGCAGTTTCGCGGTTCCGGACGGAGCGCCTAGAACCGCGAGATCACCGCGGCCGGCGTGGGTGTAAGTCATTATTTCCTTCTTATCTCTTTCTCATCCCATTTCGTTTCCATTCCTTCCATCCCAATTATTCACGTGCTCACGGCTCTTGAGATATGCATTTTAGACCCCATGTTTACTTGACATTTTTGCTTCCAGTCACGGTTCTTGTCATATCCCTGAATCCTGACAATTGCTCCTGGACTCCCTGTGAATTGTCGGGCACTTCATCCCACTTTTGAGAAGTTTATACCTGATGTAGTTAATTTTTATTAGTATAGAAGACGTGGACTAAGTTCAGAACTACATACAGTGCTCAGCTCAGTTGCTGTTTTTGTCAAATTATGCCTTCTGTTAGGTTCTTGTCTTGCTGTGATATGAATAAACACCCACATGCAATTTTCTTAGCTCTTTTTGACTTTGCTTCGACAATGTGGAACCATGAGGTATCACTGAGTATTCTCTGCCTCAAACAAGTAATAAATGTATGTGAAGCAAGTACTAGTGTGGTTTCCACTCATTTACTATATTCCCAGCACCGAAAACTACTTGTAAGATTCAGTTTGCCTTTAGCAGTTTAGCCTCACTTCATACGTATTTCCCCATTTCGTTGTCGTGCTGCATATCCAAGAAATCATAAGAAAAAAAGAAAGAATAAATCAGTATCTAGGGCAATTTTAACCAGGAGTGGTCCACATTAATGGCAAGTTCATTCAGTGAAGAGTCGGCTAAGTAAGTTTAAAAGTGAAAGCAGATGCCAGTAAACCTCGTCAATATCAGAGGCCATAGCCTCAGCTTCGAGATGAGCTTAAATAAGATCGAGCAAAAAATCTCCAGAAGATGGACTTCATTTTTGTCTCGTAAATGACGTACTGTTAGGACAAAGAGGCGTGCGTTGAATCAGTGCATAGAAGGCTGCTATACAGACAGTAGAGCGGTTTCCAGATAACGCAATGAGCCCACAGTGTGGGGTGCCCCCCATTCTGTCGTCATGATTGTAACGAAAGATAAGTTTTTGTCTGCAGATTTGGTTTCGGTTCAATGTTGGAGCTTAGAAATAGGTGTGGACATGACTGAATTGCCGGTTCGACACTGTCTGCTGTCAGGTGGATTGGGGCACACGATGCCCATACGGACATTAAAAGTTAGACAATATAGCAGATTATGACGACATTTTTTTTCAACCTGTCCTATAGCACTGACTGCATACGATTTAGCAGTTCTCACGGTGTCAACAGTATGGCACCCAGCATCATGTTCAGCGTATAGGAGAAACTATAAACGTAGCCGTCTCTTTTGCATTTAATTTAATTACGCAACCAGTTTCGGTCTACCGTTACACCATCTTCAGGTCCTTTGACTAATTTGGAAGAAAAGATGGCTGCAGGTGCTTTAATTTTTCATTGCATATCGAACAATCGAATCCCTTGTAACTATCTATCACAGGGATGGACATACTAAGAAATGAGACTTGTTTGAAACGTCATTGGATACAAAATGTGATCTCAAGTCCTACGTATTAAGGGTCTACAGTAAAGAGGTTTAGGAGTCATGGATCCCGTCCTGACATGTGACATAGGAAACAGGCAAGCGTTTCTCCTAAAACGATGAGTGCTTTTGCTGTCCTGGCCAGCATTATCACCTAATATGTTCACCATAGACGAACTGCTTGGTATATATCTTGTTTTTGTTGTTTGTTTTATTCATGTACGAACTGTTGTACAGTGAACTGTAGAGATTTCCCAAGGAAAAAAAATTATCTGTGTCTGACTCCATGCCACAATATTTTGAAGCTTTACTAGCAGTATGTGCGGACTTCACAACCATAGATAATTCTTGAAGCCACGGCTTGTTAAAGCATTTACGACCGCACCTAATCTTACGATGGTGCTACAGTGACAGATGAAGCGTGGTAACTCAAGTAATGAGGTGAGTGTTAAGTGTGTCCGTGAACGAGCACTCACCTATCGGGTTCCGAAAGTGTTGTTCCTCTCCTAACTCAAATGCGGATTCGCAGAATGCATGTACTCTGAGACACTGACGTAGCAAAATGATAAAATCACCCATGTAAGATGTAATTTTTAATGTAACCAATCGGAATAAGCACAAAAGCTGAGTGATAATCACAAGTCCTCCACGTTATATTTCTAGAAAACTATAACAGGGGTTTATGAAAATTTGAAATAATGTCAAGTGGAGTTATCAGCATGACTGTTAATTCAAAAATTTTAATTTCACTCAATAGAGGCATATGTGTTTATAATGATTACTGATTGTGTTCCGGTTTAGAACATCTTCATATCGGTTGTAGTTGCAGCGTAATGCGCAAGTTGTACGTGCTGTGTTCAGTTGCTTCGAGCGAGACCACAAGAAAAGTTTGAGGACAGTTTCCAACAGCTTCACAACCGATGTAAGAAGTTTCACAAGTACTTTGTAGCTAATGATAATTTCTTCGAAGGACATAAAAGGTATTTTGTTTGTAACTCTCGAGTCCTCTATTTTCTGAGACCATTCAACGATTTTTTCAGACAAACCTTGTGTTATAAATTAAAGATCCCTGCCGCGTTTTCTGTCTATGTGCACTCTAATTTCAGGAATTACTGTAGGGATTTTGAAGCGCGTTTCACTAATAAATAGATTGACTCAGAAGGAAGGTTTGTGTGCATTACTTTTTTACGGCTATGCGAGACAAGTCGTCCGGTAATTCAAAGTGCGTCGATAGTTCTCCATATATTGAACAGGGTGATTCTTATTGGAAAGTGGCTGTTGAATTGTTAAATGAGTGGTCAGTAATTGTTGATTTACACTCAAGTTTTGGTACATTTTGCCGTAAACTGACTTAAACGCGATTACGCTCCAAGAGGAAAAAAAAGCGACACACCACAAAGGAATTATCCGAATGGGACGGAATTCGGTAGATGTGATGTATTGTTGTTGTGGTCTTCAGTCCAGATACTGGTTTGATACAGCTCTCCATGCATCTCTATCCTGTGCAAGCTTCTTCATCTCCCAGTACCTATTGCAACCTACATCCTTCGGAATCTGCTTAGTGTATTCATCTCGTGGTCTCCCTCTACGATTTTTACCCTGCCCTCCAATACTAAATTGGTGATCCCTTGATGCCTCAGAACATGTCCTATCAACCGATCCCTTCTTCTAGTCAAGTTGTGCCACAAATTTCTCTTGTCCCCAATTCTGTTCAATACCTCCTCATTAGTTACGTGATCTACCCACCGAATCTTCAGCATTCTTCTGTATCACCACATTTCGAAAGCTTCTATTCTCTTCTTGTCCAAACTATCTAGCGTTCATGTTTCGCTTCCACACAGCAACGACTTCCTGACATTTAAATCTATACTCGTTGTTAACAAATTTCTCTTCTTCAGAAATGTTTTCCTTGCCATTGCCAGTCCACATTTTATATCCTCTCTACTTCGACCATCATCAGTTATTTTTCTCCCCAAATAGCAAAACTCATTTACTAATTTCAGCTCTGATTTCCTAATGTAATTCCCTCAGCATCACCCGACTTAATTCGACTACATTCCATTATCTCCGTTTTGCTTTTGTTGATGTTCATCTTATATCCTCCTTTCAAGAGACAATCCATTCCATTCAACTGCTCATCCAAGTCCTTTGTTGTCTATGACAGAATTACAATGTCATCGGCGTACCTCAAATTTTTTATTTCTTCTCCATGGATTTTAATTCCTACTCCGAACTTTTCTTTTGTTTCCTTTACTGCTTGCTCAATATACAGATTGAATAACATCGGGGATAGGCTACAACCCTGTCTCACTCCCTTCCCAACCACTGCATCCCTTTCATGCCCCTCGACTCTTGTAACTGCCATCTGGTTTCTGTACAAATTGTAAATAGCCTTTCGCTCCCTGTATTTTACTCTGCCACCTTCAGAATTTGAAAGACTTTATTCCAGTCAACATTGTCAAAAGCTTTCTCTAAGTCTACAATTTCTAGAAACGATGGTTTGCCTTTCCTACGTTTCTAGCATTTGTAGACTTAGAGAAAGCTTTTGACAATATGATGTATATATGATTAAAATTTCAGAAAAACTGGATATTTTGTAAGGGAAAGAACTTTACAACCTGAGCAAGTCAAGTACGAGTTGGTCAACCTCTGTCCCTATTTAAAGCCGTTTTTCGGCTTAGCATTGATAGATAGAATTTTGGCAAACATTTTTGGAATACAGTTCTGTCGTTCTGTGCCATTAGGTTTTCCTTGCTCGTAATAGCTTACGAATCACTTGGGTTGGCCTGAAGCCAGCAGAAATCGGCCATCAGTTCGCTCGCCAGCAACAAGACACCAGTTCAGCCATCGGCGGCACCTTGCCTAGGCACAACCTATACCTCTGCAGATAACGTAGGCGGCGTCTTGTAGCAGTAGGTTAGTGACCCACATCGAATCAACCACTTCGTGGGGTACCTCTCAGAATTGGCTGCAGATAATGACAGACATTGCATAGCCAGGACGGGTTTTATTAATAGTCGCTCGTCCCGCCCTGTTTTGAAAGGACATCATTGTTCCTTGCGCAGGAACACAAAGTAGTGCGGTACCAGGCTACAGACGTGTCGTAATCCAGATCGCCACTGTGACAGTCTGGTACCTGCTCTTTACTGTATCGACTATATTCCAGTCCCGGCAGTAATCTTGAGGCTGGATACACAGTAGCTAGCCAAGATATAACGCCTTGGCAGAGCCTTTCGTTATGTGAGGTCGGCATTCTATGCTTTCCTACATCAGAAAGCAGTGACAGCTATCAATTCGCATCGCCATAGGTCACAGGCGCTGTGTAAAAGCTAATGTTCCAACACAATTAAATGTATAGTGCGATTCTTACCAGCGTTTCAAAAACCTCAGAAGCGACGTATGTGACGCGGTGACATAGGGCCGCAGGTGTCGGGAGATACTCCAAAAGTGGATGAGAAATGTGAGACATGTGACATCAGTAGATGACGTAGCTCACCGCACGTTCAGCAGTTGAGTCTGTTAGTGTGTAACACTTGATCATCCCAACAGATGCCAAGGGTGTGGCTTCAGTGCGTGAGGCTCAGGGTTCGAGTCATACGGCAGGCAGTATTTTTTTCCATTGCGTTAGACTATAATGTGTTTACTCTGAGGATAGATGTTTATTTAGCGGTCTCGTATGGAGTGTAGCCATGTATGGAAGTGAAACGTGGACAATAAGTAGTTTAGACAAGAAGAGAATAGAAGCTTTCGGAATGTGGTGCTACAGAAGAATGCTGAAGATTAGATGGGTAGATCACATACTGAGGAGGTATTGAATAGAATTGGAGAGAAGAGAAAGTTGTGGCACAACTTGACTAGATGAAGGGATCGGTTGGTAGGGCATATTCTGAAGCATCAAAGGATCATCAGTTTATTATCGGAGGGCAGCGTGGAGGGTAAAAATCGTAGCGGGAGACCAAGAGATGAATACACTAAACAGATTCAGAAGGATGTAGGTTGCATTAGCTACTGGGAGATGAAGAAACTTGCACAGGATAGAGTAGCATGGAGAGCTCCATTAAACCAGTCTCTCGACTGAAGACAACAACAACCGCTCTCACGCTTTTCCGCTCACTTATTGCAAAGTACAATGCAACAAAAACCTACCGTATTACGCCACAAGTAAATAAGTAAGCTTCCGAATGACGTCGCTACCAGTAAATAACGTACGCTTTCTTTACTAAATAGATATCTGCACATAAAGAAAGAAAGTATCAAAGGGAAAGAAACATGAAATGAGAACAGCTTTTCCTTGGTTACGTCAATCACAATAATTTTGTAACTTCTATGTTTACAACAGATTACACTTACAACATGTGATCGTAATTTGCACAGTTTGTCCGAATGCAAGCATTAAATCGCTCAATCATCCCTTCACGTCCAACCCCAACTCCTGCGCGTGCGATGAAGTACATTTGCTGACATCACATGTTCAGCACACACTTTGGGTTATTTCCTGACATTTACAACCACCCATGTGTCTTATATTAAATCACTTGTCTCAGCATCATCTACAGCGCTTCGAGAGTGTCTAAACGTTAATAATCAATCTGTGTACGAGACATTGTTTTCGTGTTCTGGAGGAGCAATTGCAAATTCCAGTGGAGCAAAATGGTTTCATGTATTTTCGTCCTTTTTTTCTGTCAGAAGAATCACATGATGATTTATTCGAATAGATTACGGCGAATTTCTTCTCTACATCCACACAAAAGAAACCATTTCTCTGCCTATAATGATATCGACATCGACTAGTCGTTGAACTGTTACCTTTCTTTCTTCCTTCGTAATCTTGTGCTCCATTTTGACACTGCCATTTCTTTCTTTCGCGATACCTATGGAGATCTCTCTCTCCCTGTAAGTGACTCACTGAAGATAATTTATGAATGACCTGTTCAGACATCAGAGATAACAAGTGATTCATTGAGCCATCAATACTGGATATCTACCGACACATCTAAGTAATTTCTTAAATCGTAATAACGTCTCCTTTAAGCTGTGCTTCACAACTTTGAGAAATTATACGAAAGACATTCTTACTTCAATTAACAGCTACTATACATTCATATTCTTATCTGCAACAAGTTCCTGCATGACTGTCACTATGTGGCAGTCTAAAAACTTGAAGTTCTGCCTAACGTATTTTCTAATTATCGACAGGTGGTTTATAGCTCATCTGCTGTATGAATAAACAGCACTCATGTCAAAACTAATTTCAGAGTAAATTGTGAATTAACAACAGTTTTTTGGTGTTGTAAAAGTGTCTTATACTCAAAATTTAATGTTCAGATATATCACTTTCCGATGCATCTTACTGCAGATAACGTAGCTATGGAGTGCCACGGGAGTCGTTCTTCCGTAATCAGCCGCGACTTTCTCAAACAGATGTATCTAGCCGGCTGGTACTGAAACCGCATCGAAGGTCAGTTCTGTTATTGCCTCTGCCGTCACGCAGCCTTCGGAGCGTGTAGCGGAAAGACAAACAGTGCAGTCTGCAATGTCACAGTGGGTGGCTGTCATCATCAGAATGTGTATCCGCATCTCGTTACTGAGACTCTAGTAGTCACGGACATGACATCGACCACAATAATTTTTAATTTGGGAATGAGGAAAGTACAGTTGGTGCACGTATTTATCTACGGGTACCTAAACTGCTTTAATCCGAAGCAAATGCCGGCCGGGGTGCCCGAGCGTCTGGACCCGCGCGAGCGCTACGGTCGCAGGTTCGAATCCTGCCTCGGGCATGGATGTGTGTGATGTCCTTAGGTTAGTTAGGTTTAAGTAGTTCTAAGTTCTAGGGGACTAATGACCTGAGATGTTAAGTCCCATAGTGATCAGAGCCATTTTTGAACACAAGCAAATGTCCTGTTGCTTGTAGCGTTTGTACATTTTCTTTCAGTAACTAACAATACTTAACTTTATCAATAGTTATGGTTGTTGTTACCGTTACCGATTTACTTTCGTAAAATACAGAGTCACGTGACCCCTCAGTCATAAACGTGGTTTTTATGTTATCTGATCCCTGGAGGCTCAAATTAAGGGGCTTAACATGTTGTTCTTGTTATTTTTACGTGACAATTCTCATTGGTTCTGTATGACAAAAAAACAAATGGCAAAGAAAGGTGCACTACGAAGGAATTATCCGAATGGGACGGAAGTCTGTAGATGTGACGTAAAAATGATTACTATTTCAGAAAACTGAATGATTTATTCAAGAGAATAAGCTTCATAAATAAGTCAATGCTTCGGTCCACATGTGGCCCATTATGCAAGCCGTCTTTTGGCTTGGCGTTGATTGACAGAGTTGTTGGATATCCTCCTGAGTAATATCGTGCCAAATTCTGTCCAACTGACGCGTTAGATCGTCAAATTCCGAGATAGCTAGAAGGTTCTGTCCATAATCTCCAAACATTCTCAGCTGGCGCAGGGTGGTGTGGGGGTGGGTGGAGGAGGAAGGGAGGGGAAGAGGTGGAGGAGATCCGGCGACCTTGCACACCAAAGTTTGACAAGCACCAAGACAGGCTGTCGAAAACTCTCGCCGTGTACGGATGGGCATTATCTTGCTGAATTGTAAGCCCTGGATCGCTTGCCATGAAGGGCAACAAAACGGGGCGTAGAATATCGTCGACGTATCGGTGTGCCGTAAGGGTGCCACGGATAACAACCAAAGGTATCCTCCCATGAAAAGAAATGACACCCCATACGATATGAAGTATCTGCGCTAGCAGAATAGAAAGGCACAATTCAGTGGACTCACCAAAACGAAACAGTAATACTATCTCCAAAAGAACAACAGACTCGATCCCAATTGCGGATCGTCACACAAAAATTGGTCTGAGCACTATGGGACTTAATATCTGAGGTTATCAGTCCCGTAGAACTTAGAATTACTTAAACCTAACTAACCTAAGGACATCACACACATCCATCTCCGAGGCAGGATTCGAACCTGCGACCGTAGCGGTCGTATGGTTCCAGTCTGTAGCGCCAGAACCGCTCGGCCACACCAGCCGGAGTCACAAACATATAATGGCAAAAAATACAAGGAAAGATGACTATTCACAGGAAGAACCACAATCAAACAATTCTACAATGTCAAGATGTACGTCGACTATACCAAGTCCATCTTAAACACATCGGTCAGCTAGAAGAAGGGTCTGGCCGTGGCTGCAGGGGTGCCAAGTCTGTGTACTTCGAAGTGGTGCGGCGAACTGCCCTTTGCAGCCACTACGCAGCACTATAAAGCCCGTTTGGCGGATATATCTGCCGGAACTCTTTGCGATCACGTGCCTGGAGTATCAAAGTAGTTTCCAAGGTAGCTGCGACCTCTGGTGAAGTTGTTCTGCAGGCTCCGCGAACGGGTGGCGGTTCCTGGTTGCCATTCGTGGAGACCTTGTGTTGTGTTGCGTTGCGGCCGCCGGTAAATATTTGTGTTGACAGTACAGGTGACGTAGGTTTTCCTGGTGTGAATACGCCCTGTGATGGAGGCATTCTGTGTTGGTTGGACGTGAAGTGGGATGCCGATTCAGTAGGCGCTACGATGTCTGAAGTGGGCGGTTACAGCAACATTACTCTTGGTTGTCTGGCTGTGTGGCGGTCAACAGTCAGGTTGGAATCCCATCGCTCGCAGGGATGTCTCCAAACACGCCTTCACTGGTTGTCGGGGCTCAGTTCGAAGCTGGACTCATCACTGAAGACAATTCTCCTCCAAGCAATGAGATTCCAGGGGGGAGACGTGTCTGGAGATGCCCTGGACAGTGAAGGGATGCTAATCTGACTGTTGCACGTCATATGGCCTGTCAACCAGGAGTGATGGTCTGGGGTTCAATTTCTTTTCATAGCAGGACCATTGCAACACAGAGGTTCGTCGACGATATTATATGCTCCGTTTTGTTGCCCTCCGTGGCAAGCCAGCCAGGACTTACAATTCTGCAAGATAATGTGCGCCCACTCACGAAGAAAGTTTCTACTGAATGTCTTCCTACTGGCCAAACCCTATGTTGGTCAACAATGTCTCCAGATCACTCCCCAACTGAGAACATTTGGAGCATTATGGGCAGGGCCCTCCACCCAACTCAGGACTTTGCCGATCTACCTCGCCGTTTCTACAGAATTTGGCACTATGTCCCCCAGAACAACATCCAATAACTCTATCTATCAATATTTTGACTAAAGTTCAGTCTTGATCGCACCATTTATGTCTCAATGACATAGGTAACCGGTTTCGGTTATTTTTACATAACCATCATCAGACCTGTGGATTAATTTTAGAAAATACTAGAAACCAATCTTTAAAATAAAATGAAAGTGTCTAATGACGTCAAATTTTTTTTAACAAGATAAAATAAAATTAATAATACCCATGACTTCCTTAGGATGGTAGGTGGAGCTCTTCTCAGCTGCTACGAAGTCAACTGATGGTTATGAGTGCTGAGCACGAGCTTAAATATGCACAGGCTCCGCCTACTTCCTATCGCACTACTTCACAATTGCCAATCAGCTTTCATAATATGAAAGCAGCGGCTTTCTGGTAAATGGCGTAACTTTTGATATCTCAGGATCAGCTTTCCATCTTCTTGCTACCATAAAGTAAGAGAATACTAAAGACATGTTGCCACATAATAAGCCCGGGCTTGTCCAAAATAAGTAATAAAACTACCTCAAGGCATTTTTCCAGAGACACTGAAATATGCCATTGTTAAGAAAGATGATAAGAGAGATGTCAATAATAAGCGACCTGTTTCACAATTGTATGATTTTCCAAAATTTTTAAGAAAGTGATGTAGTCTAGAATAGTATATCTACGTAGCAAGAGCAATATCCTTGGCAAATCACAGTTTGAGTTTCAGTACAGTTGTTCTATTAACAATACCGTTTACATGTTCACTTACCAGATTTTACCAGTATTAAATAATAAAATTCTGCCGGCTGGTATTTTCTGCGACCTAACTAAGCCATGTGTGAATCACAGTTTTCTCCTAGATAAACTTAAATTTTAAAGTGTTGATGGTACACTCAAACTATGGATAACGTTATATCTGATCAAAGGAATGCATAAAGTTGTATTTAATAATTCAGCCAATATGGACTTATTTCTGATGGGAAGGGAAAAAAAATATCAGGTATGGGGTTCCCCAAGGCTCAATCCTAGGTCCACTGTTGTTCCTTGTAAATGTAAACGATCTTCCATCTAACATACAACAATCAGAATTAGTTCTTATTGCAGATGACAATGGTATTGTAATCGATCTTAGCATAAAATTAAACACAGAAGAAATGGCAAACAAAGCTCTTAAAGGTATCATTGATTAGTTTTCTGTGAATGGTCTCACACCCAATTTCAAAAAGATACAACATTTTCAGTTCTGTACATCAAGAGGTACTATACTAATGATAAGTGTAACGTATGATGAGTAAATAATAAATAGGATGGAAACTTCAAAATTCTTAGGAGTCCATATTAATGAGAATTTAAATTGGAAAAAATCACATTTTCCAGCACCTAAAACAACTTAGTTCAACCACATTTGCACTTTGAATCTTTGAAATTCTTGGGGAGAGACAAATCAGTAAGTTGACATATTTTGTATATTCTCATTCAATAATGTCATATGGAATAATGTCCTACAGTAATTTATCTTTAAGAAAGAAAGTCTTTATTGCTCAAAAACGTTCTGTAAGAATAGTATACGGTGCTCACATACATTGTCTTGCAGGCATCTGACTACTGCTTCACAGTATATTTATTCCCTCATGAAGATTGTTGTAAATAATTCAATACAGTTCGAAAGGAACAATGATGCACATAATTACAGTACCGGTAGGAAAAATTACATTCATTTCTCCATATTAGGATTGTCTTCAGCACAAAAAAGGATGCACAATGATGATTAATTTGGGATGTGATTATAAAATGACTTGTACCACGCCATTATGATTTGTCATGAAAAATCATCCATTGAACATCCAACTAACTAACTAACGGGTGCAATGATTTTAAACATATCGTATCCTCTGCTATCCTGGCCTTACAAAACTTTTGAACTTACTGCATGACCAAACCTAACCTAACAGAACGTATGAGGGAATGGATGAATCCGACATGTCGAAACGTACCTTAAATTCCTTTATTCAAGAATTATACAATAGAAGATTTGCATTGCTAAAATTTTAGCTGCTAAGTCGTACTGTAAGTAATTTTTATAAGTTGAAGTCATCATCATCATCATCATCATTTAAGACTGATTATGCCTTTCAGCATTGAGTCTGGAACATAGCCCCCTTATAAAATTCCTCCATGATGCCCTATTCAGTGCTAACATTGGTGCCTCTTCTGATGTTAAACCGATTACTTCAAAATCATTCTTAACCGAATCCAGGTACCTTCTCCTTGGTCTGCCCGACTCCTCCTACCCTCTGCTGCTGAACCCATGAGTCTCTTGGGTAACCTTGCTTCTCCCATGCGTGTAACATGACCCCACCATCTAAGCCTGTTCATCCTGACTACTACATCTATAGAGTTCATTCCTAGTTTTTCTTTGATTTCCTCATTGTGGACACCCTCCTGCCATTGTTCCTATCTGCTAGTACCTGCAATCATCCTAGCTACTTTCATATCCGTAACCTCAACCTTGTTGAAAAGGTAACCTGAATCCACCCAGCTTTCGCTCCCATGCAACAAAGTTGGTCGAAAGATTGAACGGTGCACAGATAACTTAGTCTTGGTACTGACTTCCTTCTTGCAGAAGAGAGTAGATCGTAGCTGAGCGCTCACTGCATTAGCTTTGCTACACCTCGCTTCCAGTTCTTTCACTATGTTGCCATCCTGTGAGAATATGCATCCTAAGTACTTGAAACTGTCCACCTGTTCTAACTTTGTTCCCCTTATTTGGCATTCAATCCGTTTATATTTCTTTCCCACTGACATTACTTTCGTTTTGGAGATGCTAATCTTCATACCATGGTCCTTACATTTCTGATCTAGCTCTGAAATATTACTTTGCAAACTTTCAATCGAATCTCCCATCACAACTAAGTCATCCGCATATGCAAGACTGCTTATTTTGTGTTCACATATCTTGATCTCACCCAGCCAGTCTATTGTTTTCAACATATGATCCATAAATAATATGAACAACAGTGGAGACAGGTTGCAGCCTTGTCTTACCCCTGAAACTACTCTGAACCATGAACTCAATTTACTGTCAACTCTAACTGCTGCCTGACTATCCATGTAAAGACCTTTTATTGCTTGCAAAAGTTTGCCTCGTATTCCATAATCTCGTAGAACAGACAATAACTTCCTCCTAGGCACCCGGTCATATGCCTTTTCAAGATCTATAAAGCATAGACACAGTTCCCTGTACCACTCATAACACTTCTCCATTTTTTGCCATAAACTAAAGATCTAGTCCTGACAACCTCTAAGAGGCCTAAACCCACACTGATTTTCATCCAACTGGTCCTCGGCTAATACTCGCACTTTCCTTTCAACAATACCTGAGAAGATTTTACCCACAACGCTGATTAAAGAGATACATCTGCAGTTGTTACAATATTTTCTGTTTCCATGTTTAAAGATTGATGTGATTACTGCTTTTATCCAGTCTGAGGGAACCTGTCCCGACTCCCAGGCCATTTCAATTATCCTGTGTAGCCATTTAAGACCTGACGTTCCACTGTATTTGATGAGTTCTGACTTAATTTCAACCACCCCAGCTGCTTTATTGCACTGCAATCTATTGACCATTTTCTCCACTTCCTCAAATGTGATCCTGTTTCCATCATCATTCCTATCCCATTCTACATCGAAATCTGAAACATTGCTGATCGTATTTTCACCTACATTGAGCAACTATTCAAAATATTCCCTCCATCTGCCCAAGGCATCCACAGGATTCACCAGCAGTTTTCCTGACCTGTCCAAAATACTTGTCATTCCCTTCTTACCTCCCTTTCTAAGACTGCTAATTACACTCCAGAACGGTTTTCCAGCAGCTTGACCTATAGTCTCCGATCTGTTTCCAAAGTCTTCCCAAGATTTCTTCTTGGATGGTGCAATTATCTGTTTGGCTTTGTTTCGTTCTTCAACATAACTTTCTCTCTCTACCTGAGTTCTAGTATGTAGCCATTTTTGATACGCCTTCTTTTTCCTTTTACAGGCTGCCTTGAGTGTGTCATTCCACCAAGCTGTTTGCTTCATCCTACTTTTACACACTACTGTTCCAAGACATTCTTTAACCACTTGTAGTACTGTGTCCCTGTACCTTGTCCATTCCTTTTCCAATGACTGTAATTGACTAAATTCAACTAACTGGTATCTTTCTGAGATTTCTGTTATGTACTTGTGCGTGATTTCCTTATCCTGAAGTTTCTCCACTCTTATCCTCCTACATATGGACCTGACCTCCAGCACTTTCGGCCTCACAATCCCAATTTCACTGCAGATTAAATAATGATCAGTGTCATCGAAGAATCCCCTGAATACACGTGTGTCCCTCACAGCATTCCTGAATTCCTGATCTGTTATTATATAGATCTGGTTCCCCTGCCTTCCCAAGTATACCGGTGAATGTTCTTATGTATAAAAAAAAGGAGTTTGTGATTGCTAAGCCCATACTGGCACAGAAATCCAAGAGTTGTTTCCCGTTCCTGTTGGCCTCCATATCCTCTCCAAATTTACCCATAACCTTTTCGTACCCTTCTATTCGATTTCCAATCCTGGTATTAAAATCACCCATAAGCAGAACACTGTCCTTGTCCTTTACTCTAACAACTACATCACTGAGTGCCTCATAGAAACTATCCATCTTATCTTGATCTGTCCCTTCACAATGAGAATATACTGACACAATCCTAATTTTCTTGCTAGACACTGTCAAATCTATGCACATCAGTCGTTCGTTTACATACCTTACTGCAACTACGCTGGGTTCCATTTCTTTCCTGATGTAGAGCCCTACACCCCATTGTGCTATTCCTGCTTTGACTCCTGACAGGTAGACCTTGTATTCTCCCACTTCCTCTTGTTTCTCACCCCTTACCCGAATGTCACTAACAGCTAAAACGTCCAACCCCATCTTACTTGCAGCCTCTGCCAGCTCTCCCTTCTTCCCAGGGTAGCCCCCATTTATATTAATAGCTCCCCATCTCATTACCATTTGTTTGCCAAGTCGTATCTTAGGAGTCCCTAGTTAGTCAGTTAGAGGTGGGACTCCGTCACCTCCAAAGGTCCGAGGCATTTTGCTCTGCTTGTTGCCAGCAATCATATTTAAAATATCGGGGAAGCAGGTTGCTAGCCTTACTTTCCCCGAGTCCCATTGAGTTTTACCCCTAACGGTTGAGGGGCTAACCGGTGGATTTGGTAGTCTTTGCCGTATGAGCACAAAGGAGACCACGACTCAGAATATGTCCGAGATGCCCAGCCTTATTCCAAAGAAACTGGTATCCCGACGGTCGGGACCACTTACTTGGCCACTCATACGTTGCCCGTGGTTCATGAACTAGGACATGACTACAGGAACCCACACAATGAACCACATAAGTTAAAGTTACTAGTTTTTTTCCGCACGAGGAACGGCTTATGACAGCAGTTTGTACAGGCCTTCCTGCATAGCGCACGACCAGCTGCGAGGAGAGAGAGAGAGAGAGAGAGAGAGAGAGAGAGAGAGAGAGAGAGAGAGTGTCGCGCCCCTTCGCGCAACCATTCAGGGTGACGCAAGTGAATTTTAAGAACCTACAGACACACAAAGCAAGTCACGTGTAAGTAACTTTTTTGAATAAGAGGCAGTCCATATCGACAGCTAAACTGCTGCACTTGTAGTTCTTACAAAGGTGACTAGCAGAGGAAATAAAACAAGGCAGTGCCTGATCTTACACTGCAGACGACTGCCATCAATCGGAATTTTAATTTGTTGAAACGAAACATTTCTTTCACATGCATAATTTTGTAACAATTACTGTAGCACATTTCATACTATAAATTTAGAATAATACGTAGTTTTCTAACAATGAAACAGTTCCTTGTTCATTCCCATAGACGTCACAATAAAGCGAAATGTCATCTGAAAGATGAAAACAAACATTTTCCTTACACCAGGGACACCTTACGAAAGAAAGATAATGCTTTCAGAAACTTCACAGTAATTACTAGTTTCATTAAAACAGAATTGCAGTGGACGAAGAAATGTTCCTAGTCGTTGCTCTGGTTATTGCCTTGAATACGAGGCATACTTAATGAAATTCGTATAACGTGCTCATGCAAACAGATAATGCACAAATGACTGAAAGTTAATAATATTGTTCCCGTGATAAACCTCAAATGACATGGAGCTATTGGAAATTATATTGTCCGAAAATTTGCTTAAAAATGCTTTCCACAGACGATAAAATTCTTTCTCGAGGGGCTGAGTCACAATGTTTCTTCCGAATGGAATCAGAATTATGTCAACAGTCTTTTCGCCGTCCTCCTCTAAGACGGGGGTGTCGCTACGTCCACGCCAACACTCCAACAAAAGCGATGAATTAATTTCTGCTGCTGGTTAGAAACCGTTTCGAATGAAACGTTATAAATTATTCTTTCCTATTTTTCCCGATTTTGATACGTCAAGTACAAGATTTTTAGCTATTGAACAACCCTGTTTTTAATTTTTGGTCCTAATTTGCCTTGAGGCCCTGAAGACAGATGCTGCGGAAACAGTAATCCACATATACTTATTGCTGGCATTATTGTATACTAATGTGTCACAGCATTAATCGATTGCATAACAAATTCTTGTTTCGCCTCAAAATGATAAACTGCAGCATGCTTGTAGTTCTTTCACGAAACCTGACAGTTCGTTGTTAGCCACAGCAGATGTATTTACATGAGCTACAAATTAATGGCTTCTCTTCTACACGTTTATATGAAGGAACCTTCGTACTTTTGTGACTTCCTAAGCTGTACGATTTCTTGAATCTGCTTCACCAGGTCGGAGAAGACCTGAAATCATCTCACATGCCATTCGGAGGCCTAACCTCGTACGTTTCCGTCAGTAATGGTATACTGCCTCCCATGAGCAGTTCTACAGTAAATCTTTCGAATACCGCTGCATTTGGTAGCGACCATCCAGGAATCCATCTCTGCCCTGGAACCGTCCAGTCGTTCAGTGGTTTTTGTCTGGGCCCCAGGTCAAGTCGGAATGCCAGGCAACGAACTTCCCGACAGGCTGGCCAAACAGGCTACGCAGAAACCGCTTCTGGAGATCGGCTTCTCTGAAACTGACCTGCGTTCAGTATTACGCCGCAAGGTTTTGCGGCTTTGGGAGACGGAATGGCGTAACCTGAGTATGCACAACAAGCTGCGTGCCATTAAGGAAACTACGGACGTCTGGAAGACCTCCGTGCGCTCCTCTGTGGTACTCAGTCGGCTCCTCATTGGCCATACGTGGCTGACGCATGTGCTCTGTCACGTGGACCCACCTCGGTGTCGCTGTGGCTCACGAATGGCAGTCGCCCACCTCTTGCTCGACTGCCCACTTTCAGCCGCTTGCGGCGGATTTTTAACTATCCCAGCACCCTTCCTTCGGTGTTGGGCGACTATACCTAAACAGCAACTTTAGTTTTACTTTTTATTCGTGAGAGTGAGTTTTATCATTTGCTCTAAGTTTCAGCACATGTCCTTTGTCCCTGGTTGTGTCCTCCACCCTAGTGCTTTCAGGGTGGAGGTTTTAATGTTTTTGCAGAGAGGCTGACTTTTCCTTTTCATCCTCATGGTCAGCCAGCCCTGGTAACCTGCTTTCTTCTTTTAAGCTCTTCTACCTGTTTCTTGCGTCTTCGTGGTTTTCTTGTCCCCTTTTGTCCATTTAAGTGTTTGTTGCCCTTCACTCGTTGTTGTCGTTTTTCCTTTCATTCTGTTTTGTGTTGCAAGTCTAAAAAAATGGTTCAAATGGCTCTGAGCACTGTGCGACTTAACTCCTGAGGTAATCAGTCGCCTAGAACTTAGAACTAATTAAACCTAACTAACCTAAGGACATCACAGACATCCATGCCCGAGGCAGGATTCGAACCTGCGACCGTAGCGGTTGCTCCGCTCCAGACTGTAGCGCCTAGAACCGCACGGCCACTCCGGCCTGCGCTGTAAGTCTCATTCTCTTATTCTCACCCTTGTGACAGACATCGTTTCCTGCGGAACAAGGGACCGATAACCTCGTACTTTGGTCCCTCCCCCCCCCCCCCCCCCTTTTTAAACGAACCAATCAATCTTTTTTTCTTCTTTCCCTTGGGTAATTGTTTTACTGGGAACAAAGGAGCAATGACCTCGCAGCTTGGTCCCTTTCCCCCCCCCCCCCCCTTTTGAACCAACCAACCGAGTACCGCTGCTTTTCTTTCACATTTCGAGTTCGTTTCGGCGCATATTTATTACTTCGTGTAAGTCTCTCTTCCAATTACACAGCTCGCAATCAGATTTTGCGAAGCAAACTAAATTTGGACTATGCTTAACATTAAACGTTGAACACAATGAATATTAATTTAGTTTTATCTCCATTACTAACACTTACGATAGCACAAAAGCAATTGACAATTATTATGAATAATAAACGAGTCGCAAATTTGAGCCAGCTGTAACTACGGGCAACTGATTCAGAGAAACTATCAACGGATACCGAAATTAGCTTTACAAATTACGATCGCTCCGAGTCGTGTTATCTGTGTATCGTCAACGAAGGACACGCGCCTGCCATGTTGCACATACGCAGTCCACTTCAGCTATAGTAGAAGTGTACATTTCTCGAGCTACCCAGTGAACTATGAATTTGGCAGTTTTCAACATTTTTTTTAAAAAGATACTCGCACTGCGCCTTAGCAGTAAAAAAATTGAAATTGTCTTTCTTTTGGTGAATTCTTCCTATACCAAAAATTTCGAGATACGTTTCGACATGTCGGACTGGATCATTCCCTTGTCAGGGCCGAATCTCCTTTTCTCTCCCGATGTGTTGATAACGGTACAGAAAAGATGTATTTGTGCAAAGCAAATGCTTCAGCTTGTACAGCAGTATTGTAGTCGTCGCCATCACAGAGCTGTGGCGATAAGTTTTTCCACCTCAGCTGCAGTCTTGGTTTCGACTCTCGTCTGTTCATCCTGTTTCTGTTTACATTGGAGAGCTGCCCGCCTACCTGAACTTCCTGTACACCAAGCACCAACCAACTGGGTAACCCTTAGTGATTAAGCATACAACCAATAAACATTATAATTCAGACTGGGTTAGCGAAAGAAAAATTGGAAGATAATGTATATGATATAAAAATATAATCAGTGATATCAAGTGATATTAAGAAATAATAGCAATCTGTGATCCAGTGGACTGGATTGCGCAACTGCCTTTTATCTCAGTGCCTGTAACCTATGGAAAAGTGAAAGGAATACTGTCACCGCAGTCTGGTGCAAGAAGGTATAGTGAGGCCGATGATGATGATGATGATGATTTGTTTGTGGGGCAGTCATCAGCACCCGTACAAAGTCCCATTTTTTTCACAATCCAGTCTAGCCACTATCACGAATGATGAGGAAGACAATGAAATGATGTGGACAGCACAAACACCCAGTCCCCAGGCAGAGAAAATCCTCAACCTGGCTGAGAATCGAATAGAAGGGCCGAAGTGACATGGTGGACAACCCCACGTTGGCACTGTCCCCAGCTCCGAGACTTACTCCACAACAGTAGTCAACCTGACGTGGTCATTCAGGGTGTTGCTACTAGAAGCTACCTCCACTAACTGTGGAACTGCTGCACATAAGTCTGATGGCGCTCGGAGCTGATCTCTTGCCTTCCAGCTGGTGGACAACTGCTGCCCGACTTCAGGGCACCTGCCCGGGTGCCCACTGTTCGCACCTGATCCTGAGTCTACATTTACATCTGCACCTACATGATTACTCTGCAGTTCACACTTAAGAGCCTGGCAGATGGTTCTTCGAAACACCTTCAGACTATTTCTCTGTCGTTTCACTCTCCAATAGCGCATTGGGATAACGATTACTTTAAGGGGATGTTTTACGTGAAATTCGTCGAAATTTGACATTTTCTGTTTTCTACTGCATAATGTACTATGGACTTTCCTGAACATTTTGGTACGTAATACATTAAAATCAGACAATTGTATAACATTTTGAATGTTGACGTGTGACCATCAAATTTTGCGGTTACGCATGTACTGCCGCAGGTGAGTATCATATCTTGGGAACTACACTGTATAGAAGGCCGTGAATTGCTTTGTTTTGTGCCTAATGCTACGTCTCAGAAGCTGACATTACGAATAAACAAATCAGTCCTTTGTTTCTGATAATAGTTTTCGTTGAAAGTAGTGTGATTATCGGCTATTTTTGTAGTAAGCAAAGTAACTGATGAATTACAGGAATATTATGAGACGCCCATTAGAGATAATTGTGACAATTCAGAGAAGATGAAAAGAGCTGTTTGGAGCACTTTCTTTCATCGAATATCAACCAATGAAAAGCCATGGCATGTTTTGTGTCCACTTCCACCAAACACTTGGTGTAAATATGGGCAAGCTGAATTTTCTGGCAACCAGCATGAGTTTACACATAAACATTCTCTTCCTTTGGCAGTAACGCAGGCAATCAAACCTGTTTACAGATATTTGGCAAATCCTGAGCTACTGAAGAAATGTTTACATGGGAAGATCCAGAATGTGAATGACTCCTTCAATAATGCTGTGTGGTGTCGTGTGTCTAAAAATATATTTGTTGGCATTATGTCTCTAAAGTTAGCAGTGTCTGATGCTGTAATATTTTTTAATGATGGGAAGTATGAAAGACTTACGGTTCTGCCGAAGTGAGCGGTAAAATTTGGAAAGGACACAGCTAAAGGAGTGCGGGAACTAAATGAGCTTCGTGTACGTAAAGCAGAGTTAGCTGCTCAGCAAATCACAAAAGAATCGAGAAAGAAAAGGAGGCGGCAAGTACTGGGCTGTTTTGACACTGAAGAAGACACAGACTATGGGCCAGGGCAATTCCAGTGCATAAAAGACGCAGAAATGTAAGTCTGTATAAAAATTTGTAATAAAAAAAGTTTTAAACCTCAATATATCTGAGCTACATTTTTTTGCAATAAATAACTCGTTTTACTGATGACAGAGACATGAAATTTTCACAGCATGCCAAGTGTGAGATTTAACACATATGCAACTAGAATAATTAAAATATCCTGAGTTGTTTTGTTTTTATGTTCATTTATTTACAAAATTCTGTCAAAAAACTGAATGTTTGAAAAAAAAGATAACATACCCACAACATAATTTTAGTAATTATTCTAGCTCAGCGTATCTAGAAAGGTGCATTCAATAATTATGGAAAATTGTAAATTGGTGTTTTAAAAAGTTTCCAAGATAATGAGTTACAAAATTCGATAATTTCACATTGGCGGCATAGGTCATACAATGTCCTCTTAACCTTTCTGTACGACTCCGACTTATTTCATATCATTACGGTGATCATTTCCCCCTATGTAGATTGACGACAATAAAATTTTATTTTTACATTTGGGGGACAAATGGATGTTTTTATAGACCACCAGCATCTGCAACAAACGTCGCAGAACGTTTCAGGGAAATTCTTTAGTACATAGGAAGTAAATATCCAAATTATCCATTACTTATAGGTGGAGACTTTAATCTAGCATCCATTGACTGGGAAAATTACACGTTTATCACAGGGGGCAGAAGCAAAGATTCGTGTGAAGTTATTCTAGGAGCGCTCTCAACATACAACCTTGAGCAATTGGTTAGAAAACCAACTCGAGATGGGAACATATTAGATATCTTGGCGACAAACAGACCTGATCTTTTTGAGGAAGTTAATATGGAAGAAGGAATAGAAGGGAGAACCGGTAGAGGTACTCAGGGTAACCTCCGCCACACACCGTCAGGTGGGTTGCGGAGTATGGATGTAGATGTAGATGTAGATGTAGAGACCATAAAGTCGTTGTGGTTTCTATGTCAGTGAAAGTTGGAAAAAGAAACAGCGTAGAGTTTGCTTGTTTGGGAAAACAAATAAAAGTGTCATTAACGAATATCTTCATAGTCAGCTCCAAGCATTCACCGCGGAACACAAAGTTATTGAGCATCTTTGGTCGGAATTTAAAGGTATTTTCCACCATGTGCTAGAGAAGTATGTGCCTAGCAAAAGTATAGGGGAGGGAAAGGATCCACCTTGGTACAACAAACATATTAGAAAGTTGCTGAGAAAGCAGAGAATTTTGCACAGTCGCTTTAAACGTAGTCACTGCCCCGCTGACAAACAGAAATTATGCGAAATTTAAGCAGCTGTCAGAAGGACAATGAGAGACTCTTTTAACGAATTTGAAAGCAATATTTTATCTGCAGGTGCTAAAAATAACCCCAAAAAATTTTGGTCGTACGTAACATCTATGAACGCTACAAATGATTCAGTACCTTCTCTTGCAAACAGTACGGGTAATGTAACTGATGACGATAAACAGAAGGTCGATATTCTAAACCTAGCTTTCAAAAACTCTTTTACGATAGAGGACTGCAGCATTCTCCCTTTCAATTATCGAACAAACGAAAGGATGGCTGACATAGTGTTTCATGTATCTGGGACTGTAAAACAGTTAAGATCCTTAGATGTCAGAAAGGCATCTGGGGCAGACGGTATCCCCGTAAGATTTTATGTTGACTATGGTACAAATATAGCACCATTCTTATCCGTCATCTATCAGAGATCACTGGAACGGCGGAAAGTTCCATGGGACTGGAAGAAGGCCCAGGTCATAGCAACCTATAAAGAGAATAGAAAATCGGATGCACGTAATTACCGGCCAATTTCACTGACATCCATGTTGTAGAATCGTGGAACATATTTTGTGTTCAGACATAATGACCTTTGCAGACTCTGAGAAGCTCATCTGCAGAAACCAGCCCGGTTTTAGGAAACAGCGGTCATGCCATATTTCTCGACTTTCGAAAGGCGTTCGACTCAGTTCCGCACTATCGCTTACCACAAAAGTACGCGCTTACGGTCTATCCAGTGACATATGCGATTGTATAGAAAATTTTCTAACAGACAGGGAGCAGTATGTCGTCCTGAACGGGGTAACTTCAACAGAAACAAGAGTAACTTCAGGTAGCTTAATAGGTCCTCTGCTTTTTACGATTTACATAAACGGTCTGGTTGGTGGTATTGACAGCGGCCTTAGACTGTTTGCCGATGGTGCTGTAGTCTACAGGAAGGTAATATCACACGAAAGTTGTGAACAAATCAATGAGGATTTGCAGAAAATAAATGCGTGGTGTAATGACTGGCAGTTATCTCTCAATATTAGTAAGTGTAACCTACTGCGTATAACAAGGCGAAAATCCCCATTAATATAAGAGTACAAAATAAATTATCAGTCTTTGGAAGCAGTAACATCAGTGAAGTATCTGGGTGTGACTATTCGTAATGATCTCAAATGGAATGATCAGATTACACAAGTAATGGATAAGGTGAAATCTAGATTGCGGTTCATTGGTAGAATCCTGAAGCGATGCAGTCCTTCAACAAAGTAAATAGCTTACAATACGAAAGTTCGTCCAGTATTAGAGTATTGTTCGTCTGTATGGGACCCTTACCAGTTGGGTCTGATTCAACAGATTGAGAAGGTCCGAAGAAGAGCGACAAGATTCGTTACGGGTACATTCAGCCATCGCGAGAGCGGTACAGATCTCTTAGAAATTTTGAAGTTGGACACACTTGCAGATAGGCGGCTCGCTAAACAGAAGGGGCTGCTCACTAAATTCCGAAATCCGATCTTCACCGAGGATGTAGAGCATATATTATTAGTACCAACTTTCAAATCGCGCAATGATCACCATTCAAAGATAAGGGAGATAAGAGCTCGTACTAAGACGTTCAGACAGCCGTTTTTCCCTCGCGCGATCCGCGAGTGAAACAGAGGGGGGGAAATATGATTTTGGCGCGGATTGTGCCCTCCGTCACACACCGCTTGGAGGCTAGCGGAGTATATATGTAGATGCAGATTGAATTTCGTGAAAAGATATCGCCGCTAAGTAAAGCGCCTTTGTTTTAACGGCTGCCACCACAACCCGCTTGTCATATCGGCAAGACTTTCACCCCTATTTCGTGATAATGTAAAACGAGCTGTTCTTGTTTGGGTTTTCTCGCTGTCCTCCCTCAATCTGGTCTGATAAGGATCCCATACTGCACAGCAGTACTCTAGCAGAGAATAAACAAGCGCAGTTCAGGGAGTCTCTTTAGCAGATCTGTTGCATCTTCTAAGTGTTCTGCCAGTAAAATGCGTAGCATGGAAATCTGCCGCTTGGTGCGAGCCCTAAATTTGGCACCCCTCCCCCTTTTCCATTTGCGCAACGAACCAGAAATTAAGAAAGACCTTTGACAGGGCGTCACAATAATTGGTTAATGCTTTAAAAAAGAAGGTAGGGACACCCGAATTTATTTCCCCTGCATAATTTTTTGGTTCTACTCTACGCTTTCTTCTATGCTGAACAATTCGTTTCCGAAAATTATTTATATGACTTATTCGTGTGAGTTCCACATAACAACAAAAGAAAAACGTCATATATTTAAAATAATTTAACGAAAATACACATTCTTACTTTGAGACGTAAATAGTTTGTAACATCTGAACCTACAGGAGAAGAAAGTCCTTTGACCGGATAAGTCTTGTTTCACGCTGGTAGAGTTAATTTCCCAAAAGTGAAACATTGCGGGGTTTGGTGATGGTTTGTGCAGCCATATACTGGTATTCCATGGGCCCCACAGATACTCTGCAACGTCGCATTACTACTAAGGATTCCTTTACCATTTTGGTTGATCATGTCCATCTCTCGGTACAATGTTATTTCCCTAATGGTGGTGCCGTTTTCCAAGACCACTGGGTCACTGCAGTCACCCGATCTCAATAATGTTTACCCTCCGGGCTGAACTTTGGAGACAATGATGCGTGATCTCAATCTACCTCCATCATAGTCACCTGAATTTGCCGCTATCTTGCAGAAAGAATCGACGTCTATATCTACATAGATTCTCACAAGCCATCTTATGGTGCGTGGTGAAGGGTACCCTGTACCACTATTAATCGTTTCCTTTCCTGTACCACTCGCAAATATTGCGAGGTGAAAACGACTGTCTACAGGGTGGTCCATTAATCGTGACAGGGTAAAATATCTCACGAAATGAGCTTCAAACGAAAAAAACTACAAAGAACGAAACTTGTCTAGCTTGAAGGGGGAAAACAGATGGCGCTGTGGTTGGCCCGCTAGATGGCGCTGCCATAGGTCAAACCGATATCAACTACGTTTTTTAAATAGGAACCCCAGTTTTTTATTGCATATTCGTGTAGTACGTAAGGAAATATGAATGTTTTAGTTGGACCACTTTTTTCGCTTTGTGATAGATCGCGCTGTAATAGTCACACTCATATGGCTCATAGTTTTAGACGAACAGTCGCTAACAGGTCGGTTTTTTTAAAACTAAAGTACAGAACGTAGGTACGTTTGAACATTTTATTTCTGTTGTTCCAGTGTGATAGATGTACCTTTGTGAAATTATCATTTCTGAGAAAGCATCCTGTTACAGCGTGATTACTTATAAATACCACATTAATGCAATAAATGCTCAAAATGTTGTCCGTCAAACTCAATGCAATTGGCAATACGTGTAACAACATTCCTCTCAACAGCGAGTAGTTCGCCTATCGTAATGTTCGCACACACATTGACAATGCGCTGAAGCAAGTTGTCAGGCTTTGTCGGTGGATCACGATAGCAAATATCCTTCGACTTTCCCCCACAGAATGAAACTGGGGGACGTCAGATCCGGTGAACTTGAGGGCCATTGTATGGTGCTTCGACGACCAATCCACCTGTCACGAAATATTCTTTAAACGCATGCGAGCTGTGTTTCGGGCATCCATCATGTTCGATGTACATCGCCATTCTGTCATGCAGTGAAACATCTTGTAGTAACATCGGTACAACATTACGTAGGAAATCAGCATACATCGCACCATTTAGATTGCTATCGATAAAATGAGGGCCAATTATTCTTCCTCCCATAATGCCGCACCATACATTAACTCGCCAAGGTCGCTGATGTTCCACTTGTCGCAGCCATCGTGGATTTTCCGTTGCCCAACAGTGCATATTATGCTGGTTTGCGTTACCGCTAAATAGAACGCGTGAAAAATATCTGTCATCGCCCCGTAATTTCTCTTGTGCCCTGTAGCAGAGCTGTACACGACTTTCAAAGTCGTCGCCATGCATTTCCTGGTGCATAGAAATATGGTACGGGTGCAATCGATGTTGAAGTAGCATTCTCAACACCAACGTTTTTGAGTTTCCCGATTCTAGCGCAATTTGTCTGCTACTGATGTGCGAATTAGCCGCGACAGCAGCTGTAACACCTACTTGGGCATCATCATTTGTTGCAGGTGGTGGTTGACGTTTCACATGTGGCTGAACGCTTCCTGTTTCCTTAAATAACGTAACTATCCGGCGAACGGTCCGGGCACTTGGATGAAGTCCTCCAGGATACTTAGCGGCACACATAGCACACCCTCGTTGGGCATTTTGATCACAATAGCCAGACATCAACACAATATCGACCTTTTCCGCAATTGGTAAACGATCCATTTTAACACGGGTAATGTATCACGAAGCAAATACTGTTCGGGCTGGCGGAATGTCACCTGATACCATGTACTTATACGTTTGTGACTATTACAGCGCCATCTATCACAAAGCGAAAAAAAGTGGTCCAACTAAAACATTCATATTTCTTTACGTACTACACGAGTATGTAATAAAAAATGAGGGTTCCTACTTTAAAAGAAACGCAGTTGATATCCGTTTGACCTATGGCAGCGGCATCTAGCGGGCCAACCATAGCGCCATCTGGTTTCCCCCTTCAAGCCAGACGAGTTTCGTTCTTTGCAGTTTTTTCGTTTGATGCCTATTTCGTGAGATATTTGACCCGCTCACTATCAATGGACCACTCTGTATATGCCTCCGCATGAGCCCTAATTTCTCGTATCTTATCTTTGTGATCCTTACGCGCAATGTATGTTAGCGGCTGTAGAATCGTTCGGCAGTCATCTTCAAATGCCGGGTCTGTCAATTTTCTGAATATTGTTTTTCGAAAAGAACGTCGCCTTCCCTCCAGGTATTTCCATTTAAGTTCCAGAAGTATCTCCCTACCACTTACGTGTTGTTCAGATCTGACGGTAACAAATCTAGCAGCCCGCCTCTGAACTGCTACTACGTCTTTCTTCAATCCGACCTCTTACTGATCCCAAAGACTCGAGCTTTGTGATAGAATAGATCCAGTAAGCGGTTTCCTTTACAGGTGGACGACTCTTTCCTAGAATTCTCCCAAGTCGACCATTCGCCTTCCCTACCACAATTCTCACATGCTCGTTCTACCTCATATCACTTTGCAACGTTACGCACATATAATTGAACGACATGGCTATGTCAAGCATGACAGTAGTAATACTGTATCCAGACATTACAGGTTTGTTCTTACCATTCATCCTCATTAACTTACACATTTCCACATTTAGGGCTAGCTGCATTTATCACATCAACTGGAAATTTTGTCTGGGTGTATCATCCTGCAGTCTCACAGTACACCACGGCATCGTCAGCAAACGACCACATATTGCTGCCCACGCCGTCTGCCAATCATTTACGTATATAGACAACAACAAAAGTGCTATCACACTTCCCTGGTGCACTCCTGACGATACCCTTGCCTCCGATTAACACTCGCCGTCGAGGAGAACATGCTGGGTTCTAATACTTACGAAGTCTTCGAGCCACTCACATATATGTGAACATAATCCATATGCTCGTACCGTCATTGCCTGCAATGGGGCACCGTGTCAGATGCTTTCGGGAAAGCTAGAAAAATGGAATCTGCCTGTTCTCCTTCATCCATAGTTCGTAGTACATCATGTATTAAAGAGGCAAGCTGAGTTTCGCACGAGATTGATATAATATTCGCTTGAAAACCATGCGGGCCCTGTAATTATCAGTTCCGAGACGACTGGAAGCTGTCTTGAATGCCAAACGTCTTCCTACAACGTATTATTATTTTATTACACGCAGTGTTTTTGGTGTTTCCATATTTCTGTCCACTCCCATATTTACTTCTCAGAGTTGTTGCTGTCCTGCCTTCGGGAGGGCTGCTCACCCTAATAGTAACGTGATTGTTCCAACAGCTAAATAGCATATTATCTCTTTTCGGAGACCTATTTTCCCCAAATGGTCCTGGAGACATTCCAAAGTAGAGCAACAGCATCAAGTACGTGTGGTCGCCTTAATAATCGAATATCCTAGTGTAGACGCTGCTTTTTCATATTTTCAAACGTTACATTCCGAGACGGAAGAGCATCTTAGTCAAGCTAATCATCGTGAGTTTTAGTAGCTGTTCTGATTAATATAACAGCTCCGACAACGTTCTCTAGTGTGCTAACACTTGTATTTCTGAAAATATGTGATACGGTCAACTAACCAAAAAAAGGGAGGAGGATAATTCACAAAAAGCGCTATATTATTTCGTTTTAGTATGTTTTTAATTTTTCGAAAATTGGATGTAAATTCTGATCGCATACCGTAGACGAGCAGTTAAAACCATTTTTCTGACTATTAAGTGCTTATTAGCTGACGCATCACGTCTATTTTACAGAGTAAAAAGAATTAATGGAATTATTTTTTCGCCTGACAGTGTTTGTTCCTGGCCCCAGCTACTCGAATTTCCGGTGATCTTGTACCATAAGTACATTAGTAAACATTTGTCTTTCCTCTGATACATGTATTGTCCTGAAAGTGAAATTTATTCCAGTTAGTCAAGAATATTACACTAATGTAAGACACTAGCTACAATTGACGGAACAGCTTTTCTTTCATTGCAGAAAGTCTCATTGCAAATATATTAAAAACAGACATCTATAGATTAATGGTGAGAAGGAAAAGAAAAAAGAGCGTAGACGAAGCAGTTAGACAGTGGAATTTGTCAGAATCCTGCACTATTTGTGAAGATTATGTTTCTAAGGCGCTTCAGTGTTGAGTATGTTGAGCCATTTGACAATGAAAATCACCAAACTTTTTGTTTTTTTTTTTTAAATTTCGAATAATTGTCAACAGTGTAAATATTATTCTTGTTCTTAACTTCGCTTGAACTACACTGGAAATCCAAGGATGCATAAGTACACTCCAAAGTATAGCGTTTAAATTTCTACTTTACAAAAATCATTATAGTGATTTTAATAAGGAATTGGTTAACATCGACCAACATGACTATGAACTTCCGAAATATATTACGAACCTGAATTATAAATGAAAAATTCTAACAGTACAGATCATTCGCGTTATTCGTATTGTTTTTATAGTTCGAAACATTATTCATTGCTTCAACCCAGCAAACTTAATATAGGAATTTGTCAAATCTGTACTGATGTATGTGAACGAAAGTTAATAACGACTTTCGAAAAGCAGGCTATAGAATTGAAAAAAAGCTTGGTTTGACAACGAACCCTCGAACTGGAAACGTGGAGCAGAGCAGACACGGACTCATACAACAGGTTATTTTCGTATTAATTGCATTGAAGGATTAGAAAATGTCGAAACTACCATCGTCGTTAAATTGATAATGTCATTGCAGTTTAAGCACGCTACACAATTCGAACTACGTTATTGAAAATATTCAGCGCATAAGGGCACCGGCGAAACAGGGTCTCACAAGACGAGGATTCAACAATGATGAAAAGTAACAACTTTATGACGATTTTAGAATCTCGAGCAGTTGTGGGAGAATTAAAATGTTGCTTGTAAGGAGATAGTTACAAGTGGCTTCACAACAATAATCAAAATGAAATTTTCGAGCTGATTACCAGTACAATCTCGTCAGAAATTATGGGACGAAATAGAAAGTGATCAATATTTGTCAATGTTATTGTATAAAAATTGTGACGTGGGCCAAAGTGAGCAAATCTCTGATTCAGCGTCCTTTCTGAAGATTTGACAGCGAATGAATATTTTACTGGATTTTATTCAGCGAACAGTACTTCGAAATGAACGTAGTTTGACCTCGTCAAAGACATTTTAGTCCTGTATAAGTTAACAAGCCCAATACCAGACCCTAGTGTTATGGTGGAACATCAAATGTTTCTGGGTAAGTCTCAGGAATGCAGCCACTAATACGCAAAGAAGAGTACCGACCACTGTTCATGCACTGTAATGCTCATAAGCTTAATCTGCTCTTCAGAGTAGGATTGAAAACTTTTACCAGCAAGAAATTTGACTGAAATAGTGAACGATTTAATAAACTTTGTATGGCACTCATTGAAGCATTGTTCTCAGCTCAGAGAGCTGCAGGTTGAAGTTGAGAAAGAAATTGAAAAATGTTTATCTGCCGTCCAACAAGGTATATATTGCGATCAAAAATTTTATTGAATTGTGACTGAGGTTTTAAAGCGAGGTGATAGAATGACATCGGCCAAAACATCAAGCTCTATGATTATTTCTAAAGGTTCGACAGCTATTTAACAATACATATTGAAACTTTTTATCGAGTAGAAATTTTTAACACAGAATTACTGAAGTCTAATCTGTGTCATCGAATCTTATGACTGAACAGAAGCAGTTACTATCTTTTAAGTTCTTCTCTTGATTTTAAATTTTGAGGAAATCTGGCGTAAAAGAGATAAAGCCGTTCCTGATCTAGACGAAACTAAATTTCTGCGTCAGCACAAAACTACAAAACTTCTCGATCAAGGAACTAAAGAACACATCAAATTCAAAATTCTTCAAGAATTTTACAGAAAATAATATTTTGAAACCTTCAATCAGTTGATTGCTATGCACAAGGTAGATTTAACATTGAATCTGTATAATTTTTAGTCATGGGGAACATTTACTCTAGCTCATCCTACAGCTGCTGATGAAATTCTAAAATTTTAGAAAAATGATTTTGATGGAGAGAAGATGATAAGCGATAGAGACATGTTCTTTTTTCAACTTCTGAAATACAAAAAGAGCTAAAATAAAAAATGCAATACTGCAGAGCCTGTGTTGTTAAGAATATAACGCATTTATTCGCTGGTACCAGGAAGAGACCTTCAATTAAGAGGTCCTTTCCTGTACGGGAAGTGTACGAGCAGAGGTTGTGACGCAGGAACGACGACACATGGAGGATTGATTATGGCCGTGGGTTGTGCAGGGATACCCGAAGTAGTTAGCATAAAGCTGATAATCTGGATCAAGTAACGGTCCGGCACAAATTTTTACCGTCGTCATTCCCTTATACAGCTAATGGATGTTAGTATTCGCAACTGGGACTATATTTCAAGCAGGAAAAACAGTTGAGAGAAGAGGTGGAGTACTTACACAAAATATGAATGGACAAGAGGACTAATTCCAGAGTTTGTAGGCTTTCTTCACTTACTTATTACAATTCACTGATTATCCCGTCCAGATTAACTAAGTTTTTATTTCTAACGTCCGTTCAATCTTATTTAAGACCAACAATGTTGCAAGATCGACTCAATCATATTGCTTTTTGCGTATTTGCTGTGATGTTACCGATAAAATCGATTTAGATTATCCTTTAACTACATTTATTTCGTGACACACAAAGCGCAGCACAGTTGTTGCATTATGCAAGTGACGTTTTGTACTGAACAGCACTTAATAAAATATATAATATTTTGTGAATAATTTTGAGCTATATTTACAATAGGGTACCCATTTTTGGACAACTACCCACTCACAAAGAACATGAATCGTTGAGCCTGATACGTTGTGCTCCAAAGTGACTGTAGAAAGTCCTTCCTTCACAGGCTTTGTAGATTTCTATTTTTCCAGCAATGTCTTTACAATTGTAGGGCAAAATATTCTTCGCAGTTGGCCATTTCCAGGCCTTGTTGGTGGATTTTATGCATACGATTAGAGCACCATCGTATTCTGTCTGGTAATTACTCGAAAACCCTCCAACTAAATTTTACAAACAGTAATGTAATTTCTCAAATGAATGTATTTTACAAGCAATTTGATTGCAAAACATCGCATTTGGATGTTACTAACGTGGCTTAAGACCAGCTGAGTCTCAATCAACGGAAAAAAAGACAATGGATGCAACTAACCCACTATTGAATATTATAGTGACAAGTTTTTAAATCAAGGGGTTCTTGCGGTTTACTTCTTAAAAACATTGAACTGATTCTGGACAAAGTTGTAAAAGAGGAAAAAAATCATTACGAACAATGTGTATCTTTTGACGATACGCGTGTAGACGAAAGTTGAGGAGTCAACGAAACAAGAATTCTTCAATGTGACGAATGATCCAGGACGGAGCTTCTAGTGGCCAGAATTCGAACTAACAAATCTATCCGTACTGAAGACACTGCTGCTACATATCTGCAACTGTTGCGTCTTACAACAGACAGAAACATTCCTTTTTTTTTTTTTTTTTTTTTGAGCTGAAGATAATCCCTAGGGCTCAATTGTCCCTAGTTTATATTTGTTTAGGCAAAATCTGAAAACTGTTTTGAGCCACTTCCACTTCTAGAATTGCCTTGAAATTTTACATAAGTACCTATGTAGTCTCAATGAGAATACAGTTATCTGATATAATGATCATGCAGACAGGATTATCCAGCTTTGCCGGTACCTTTTGCCCGTTCCCCCCATATCTGTCCCGCACCTCTTCCGCGCTACACCACCAAAAAGAAAAATTATGCTTGTCCGTCCGCTGCTAGAGTATTGCAGTGCTGTGTGGGTCCCTTAACAGATAGTACTGACAGAGGACATCGAAAAAGTTCAGAGAACGGCAGCTCGTTTTGTATTATCTCAAAATACAGGACAGAGAATCACGGACATTATACGTGAGCTGCGGTGGCAAACAGAACAACCGCGTTTTTTCGTTTCCACGAGATCTTTTCAAGAAATTTCAACCACGAGCTTCTGTCCGAATGCGAAAATGTTTCGTTGAATCCCACCTAGGTATGGAGAGATGACTATCGTAGTAAATCAGAGCTCGCGCGCAAATATTTCGGTGTTCACTTATGGAAGGAAGTTGATGATATTCACCAAAATGTCAATTTTCGGTTTATTTTTTATTTGTTAGTACAACTCATGGACAATAAGATCCCAAAGTTTCAATTTTGAAATCGCATCTGAAGTGCCTAAAAATTTATTAAAAGTGTGACTCGGCCTCCTTGCCACGCCCACGTTTTGAAGCAGCACTTCAATATCAGCTCAGTGAACAACGATTATGTGTATTACTTTTGAAACGTACCCTTTGTAAAATTATTACACGACTGTGCTTAAACTGACACACAATAGTTTTTAGCGCAACGCAATCTGACTTCCAAAAGTCCTTACGAAAGAATGGCCCTGACTAGCATTAAGCTATACGTTTCACAAATCACTTACCTCACAAAAAATCTTCGTTACTCGAACTACTGCAATACAGCGAGCACCACTACTGCCAGCTAAATAAAAGATTCTAACTACGGAAGGCACTAACTACTGATAGGTATAGTTAGTAAATGAAAGATTTTAATAGAGAACAAACAGTGTATTTACCTTAATAGTCAAAATATATATGATAGTTCATGACATCCAGTCTTACAAATTACAAAACTCCGCCATCTCTCTCCCCACGTCCACCACTGCTGGCGGCTCACCTCCAACTGCGCAACGCTACGCGCTGTTAGCATCCAGCTGCCGCTGCCCAACACTACAATGGCAGACAACAATGCAGACTAAACACAGACTGCACACGGCACAGCCAGTGATTTTTTTATACCGAGCGCTATGTGGCGTTACCAACAAGAAAACCTAAACAGCCTACTTACACTTTCAACCAAGCGTGTGTGGGATACATCTAGAAGGCCGTGATACATACTTTTATAGATCATCTTTGACTCTGTTCCGTATCTTATAAACAATAACAAATTAGCTGCAACGATCATGACGAAGCATTTCTTTTTTTGTCTTGTGATACTGACGAAGATTTAAACAAGTGTTCGATTCTTTCTTCAATCAGTTATACTACGCTCACTAGAGTGTATAGAAAACTGGATAAACTGTGTCTGAATAAGTTAGTGAATGGAAGATGTGAGGAACAACGACAAACCAGCAATGAGGTTACGTCCGAAGTAAGAACATCTGCTGGAAATGTGAACTCGTCTCCTAGTAGCTCCTTTCGAAAAATTGATGAGGTGAGTGGTGCATACTACAGTGCTGAATCTCGGTACACTGGATTTAGATTAATTGACCTTGGATTATTGACCGCACCATTGAAATTTCCTTGTGTTAGTAACACGTGTGGTAGTGATAACATTCAGCTAATAGATGATGGTAAGGGAGTACGCTTGGCAGCCAATCTGCATATTGTGTGCAAAAAGTGCGATGCTGATAGCTCATTCAAAACTTATAAATGTAAAAACTGGTACTATGAAGCTAATATGAGGTTTACCTATGGATTGAGGTGCATTGGAGTTGGGAGAGAATGGGGAAATTTATTGTGTGGAATAATAATATGCCAGCGCCATGTCTGAGATTTACGCAAATACACTGTGTACTGGAAAACATAATTTTTGACGTGTGTGAGGACAGTATGATAGCGGTTACAGTAGAAGCTATTTGCAGACAATGACCCGTTAGATGAGAACGATTCTGATCATATTAGAACAGATATTGTTGTGTCATATGATGGTACATTCATTAAAAGAGGGCACACGTCTTTTTATGGTGTGTCAAGTGTCATAAATATTGACACAGGGAAGATACTAGATGTTCAAGTTATGAGCAAATTCTGCCGTAAACGTGCACTTAGTGGAGAATTTGAAGAAGATATAAAAGTACATAATTGCAGCCAAACATTTTCTGGTTCTAGTGGCGGAATGAAGGAGCTGGTATGTAAATTATTTTTAAGAGATCTGTCGAGGAACTTGGGGTCAGATATGTGAAATATCTTGGGGATGGTGACTCCACTGCATTCAAATCTGTGAATGAGAGCAAACCTTATGGAGAACTTTCAGTTGAGAAACTTGAATGCATAGGTCACATCCAGAAGAGAATGGGCTCAAGATTAAGGAAACTTGTCAGTGACATGAAGGGCAAAAAGTTGGAAGATGTAAAGGGCAATGGTGGACACAACAGACTCACAAAGAATATGATAGACTCTCTTGAAATGTATTATGGCAAGGCTATCAGACAGAACCTATCCAGTGTAAATGGCATGAAAATTGCAGTATGGGCAACATATTTCCAAATGTTCTCAGCAGATGAACACTCTATTCATAATCGGTGCCACATTAGCTGGTGTAAATATCTACAAGCTCACAGGGATAACAACACCTACATTCACAAGAAGAGGCTTCCAAATTGTATCCTGGATCTTTTCAAGCCCACTTACAGATTACTGGCCGATCCTACACTTCTCAAAAAGTGTGTTTATGGCAAAACCCAAATGAGTCTCTAAATTCACTCAAATGCAAACGATGCCCTAAAAACAAATCTGCATCCGCTAGAGTTTTCAGAATTGCAACTTATGATGCTGTTATTGTATTTAATGATGGAAACGTCGGGAGGATGAAGGTATTAGAAAGAATGGGTTTCAGGGTAGAAAATTTTACTAAGACATCCTGAGAAAAATAGATTTACAGCGCGTCTCTGCAGCTGAAATGTCAGTTGAAGACCTGGTAAAGGAAAGAAGACAGACAACAAGAAACCAGAAGAGAAGCCTTGAAGAGAAAGACGACCCAGAGTACAAATTTGGCGCCTTCTGAAGAAGTGACGTGAAGAAAAAAGTTAGGTTGAAATTTAAATTGCATTTCCTGAAAAGTTTGTTCTTTAAAGTCTATGTACCTTTTTTCCAGATTCTATGAATTCTAGAATCATGAAATTTTGTACACCTATTTCTGTAAACCTAATAGCCGGCCGCTGTGGTCTCGCGGTTCTAGGCGCGCAGTCCGGAACCGTGCGACTGCTACGGTCGCACGTTCGAATCCTGCCTCGGGCATGGATGTGTGTGATGTCCTTAGGTTAGTTAGGTTTAAGTAGTTCTAAGTTCTAGGGCACTAATAACCACAGCAGTTGAGTCCCATAGTGCTCAGAGCCATTTGTAAACCTAATAAACGTTGTCTCAAGAGAAAATTTTGAAATTCTGATTTCAAGTTGAGATATGGGGCAAAGTGCATCGAATTTTGCATGAATTTAAAATTGTACTTGTAGATTTGTAATTTAAAAATTATGAAAATCCTCCTATTTGACCTATTCCAAAATCCTCATGAGAGAAGCTTTCAACATATAAAGAGATGAGACGGAGAAATTTTTGTAGAAATCTCTTGAATACTTTCTGAGAAAAGGAAACACACATTATTTCTTGAAAATAAAACTTCAAATTTCTTTCAGAAAAGTTGAATATATATAATCAAAGGATTTTATATGTAAATGTGTTACTTTCATCTAAAGTTTGGTACAAAATTTCATTGCCATATCTCCAAAACTGTGGATTTGGTGCATTTTTGAGATAGTGTGTGTTTTTCATCAACGTCCCCCCTAATCCCATGTTTTATTCCAGAGCAGAACGGTCGGGAAATAATCTGAAAGTGATCCTGTGAATACTCTGCCGCCCTGATGTGAATTGCAGAGTACTAATGTAAATGTAGGTGCAGATGTAGTAGATCGTGTTCCGGAGAAAAGAAATTTATGGAACAGCTTGATTTAAAATAAGGGATAGGTTGTAGTGGAGGGAAATGTTGGGGAGTGGGGGGGACTGTAGTGAGAGACCCAGTTTTGATATAGTAATGGGGTACAAATGAAAGTTGCGACAGCTATGTAGAGATGAGGACGCTGTAAAATTACGAGAGCTGCATTAAACCAGTCATCGGAATGATGCCCACAAGAACGACCAGAACATAAATCGCATACTAAAGTTTCCCGAAAAGCGGAGTGATATCGATCTCAGACGGGCTCCCATCGGACAGTAGTTCAGTCCCTATTTTAAAAAGTATATAATGCTGATTTACATCCTTGTACTAATATGTATGTGGTGTAGACTGAACTATGTCGCTTCACTGTAATGGTTTTAAAGTTACAGCATAGCGAACTGTGCAGCCCCTATCGCGAGCTGCCGCCACGAAGTTGTGCTACTGGGCCGTTTCGCCTGATGAGGCTGAGTTAGCGCTGCAAGCACTTCCATTAACTTCACACGGCTTGGATACCTGGTTTTCTCTGACAAACTGTCTGAAAGTTGTCTCTGCGCCATGTAGCAAATCAAGGCGTCAATTTAGTTAATCGAACGAATTACTTGGTGCTCTTAGTTATTAAATCTTCTACCCCAACAGTGAGAACGGAATTTCTCCTACATGTACTGACGCAGAGTGCACCCTTTAGTGCTTAGAAATGAACATGATCATTTTGTTAGATACAGACACATTCTGTGGTTTTGTAAAAGAATTTTGATCAGCATTGAAATACAGAGAAATTGTTTTCGGAATATACAGTGTGAGTCAGGACAAAAGGTGCATGCTTTGGTGGCTGATAGTAGTTCTAAAAAAACCGTCATATCTATGTATGTCCTCTTCTTATCACTAACCGAGAAATCCAATGAAAATAATGGGGAATAAGACAACTGCTGGAAATAGTAAATGAAACATTGTGATGTAATACTTTGTTTGTGTTCATTTCTTCCCTAAAGATCTTGGAAAGGTACGGCGTCAACTTTCAACACATTTTGCAGCTTTGTAGACAGCTACTGTGTTGCTAATCTGAACTCATTCATATGGTTCTTTATTTGAGCACACGCACGTATAAACCAAGTGAGAATTTCCTCGTTTGTGTCCACTCTGCGCATGCAGACTCCACTCTTGAGTGAACCCCACAAACATTTATCTTATGGAGTAAGACTGGGCGACCTCGGTGGCCAAGAAATGACTCCATGACCATCGATACAACTCCTAGATACGTTTCAGTGAGGTACTGTGCCACTGACCGCACGGAATGTGCAGGAGATCCGTCGTGCTGAAAGTGCATACGATGTCGTGTTGCCAAAAGATTATCCTCCAAGTATCCTCCAAATATTCAGGATGCCGTACTCCATTATTAAGACAGCTATCTAAAACAGCTGGACCGATGAGCTGGTCCGGGAAGTGGGCATGAAAATGGTCAGGAAAGACAACACTACGAACCCTAATGCTATTTTGGTTCTATTCGCATGTGGGTGCTTGTGAAGGGAAAAAAATGGCTCTAAGCACTATGGGACTTAACATCTGAGGTCATCAGTCCCCTAGACTTAGAACTACTTAAACCTAATTAACCTAAGGACATCACACACACCTATGCCCGAGACAGGATTCGAACCTGCGACCGTAGCAGCAGCGTGGTTCCGGACTGAAACACCTAGAACCGCTCGACCACAGCGGCCGGCGCTAGTGAAGAAGAACGCGCGACTGACGCTTGGGAGTTTCAAACGGCTGTATGTCGGATACGGCAAACAAAAGGGCATACACATGTTCATTTGAAGTTTTTTGTCCAGAATCAGGAGTACTGTCACCCGTCGAAGCATGTACCTTTCCTCGTGGCTCAACCCGCATAAAAGTGGAGTCTACAGACTGTATGACAGAGAATTCGACGTGAGAATAGTCGAAAGAAAGAGTTAATGATGGGAAATAAAACTCACAACTAGAAGTTCATAAAAGTAGAAACAGACAAGTGGTTAAACTTTGTCATATTTATTGTTCAACCAAGAAGTGACAGAAGAATCCATAAATAAGATGTCATAATGATTTAATATTGAAGTCAACCATACCGACGGCCTATGTGGCCGAGCGGTTCTAGGCGCTAAATTCTGGAACCGCACGTCGCAGGTTCCAATCCTGCATAGGGCATGGAGGTGTGTCATGTCCTTGGGTTGGTTAGGTTTAAGTTATTCTAAGTTCTAGGGGACTGATGACCTCAGGAGTTAAGTCCCATAGTGCTCAGAGCCATTTGAACCATTGCCGGCCGTTGTGGCCGTGCGGTTCTAGGCGCTGCAGTCTGGAGCCGAGCGAGCGCTACCGTCGCACGTTCGAATCCTGCCTCGGACATGGATGTGTGTGATGTCCTTAGGTTAGTTAGGTTTAATTAGTTCTAAGTTCTAGGCGACTGACGACCTCAGAAGTTAAGTGGCATAGTGCTTAGAGCCATTGAGCCATTATTGAACCATTCAACCATGCCGAGAAATATTCTTTCTGCGATATAATGTTATCAGACATTGGCATGGAAATTGAAAGTGCAATCGTGAAACTGTGTCCCAGAGAAGATTGGACACACATATTACCTAATGATAAGTTTGTAATTAAAACTGGAAACATCGCAGTAGGCTGCTTACTCCCAGAAGAGATATTATGAAAGGTAGGTTGTAGCACCTGTGTAAACGGTATGTTTCGACAGTGCCTTTTGCTTTTGCACGTCCTCATTGTGTGAGTATTGTTGGCCGTATTTTAGTTCTAGCAGGCGGGAGAGTAGTGGTGTTAGCGCGGTTTTGTGTCGGGGAAGGTTATTGTCAGAAACTTTGTGACGAGGTTATTTCCGTTGTTACTTATGGTGTGAATTTGTGTTGTCGTAAGGTGGACAATAGACAACTTACGCCGATATTTCAGCTTCCGTTTGTTTATTCAGTGTTGTGTCGTGTGCAGTGTGATTTATTGAAGTGAGACGACGCTTTACGGTTCTCACATTAACGTGACGACCACCTATGTTCGACGTTAACGTGCATGTATGTATGTTAACCGGGGACCTAGAAATGACGGGGAGGCTTCGTCCCCGCCGCAGCCGCAATGGTCCACAACCCCACAACAACTACCGCAGTCCACCTCACCCCTCCAAAAAATGGTTCAAAAGGCTCTGAGCAGTATGAGACTTAACTTCTGAGGTCATCAGTCCCCTAGAGCATAGAACTACTTAAACCTAACTAACCTAAGGACATTACACACATCCATGCCCGAGGCAGGATTCGAACCCGTGTCTGTAATGGTCGCGCGATTCCAGACTGTAACGCCTAGAACCGCTCAGCCACACCGACCACCGGTGTGGTTGACTTCAATATTAAATAATTATGACATCTTATTTACGGAGTCTTCCGTCACTTCTTGGTTGAACAATAAACATGACAATGTTTAACCACTTGTCTGTTTCTACTTTTATGAACTTCTAGTTGTGAGTTTTTTTCCCGTCATTAACTCTTTCTTTCGACTATGCTCACATCGAATTCTTTGTCATACAGTCTGTAGACTCCACTTTTATGCGGGTTGAGCCACGAGGAAAGGTACATGCTTCGACGGGTGGTAGTATTCGTGATTCTGAACAAAAAACTTCAAATGAACATGTGTATGCCCTTTTCTTTGCCGTATCCGACATACAGCCGTTTGAAACTCCCAAGCGTCAGTCGCGCGTTCTTCTTCACTAGCGCCGGCCGCTGTGGTCGAGCGGGCTTCACCCCTCCGCCGCCAGGGCTATTGTGCGGTTCCGCCCCCAGTGGACCCCCCCCCCCCCCCCCCCAGGTATCGTCTCACACCAGACGAGTGTAACCCCTATGTTTGCGTGGTAGAGTAATGGTTTGTACGCGTACGTGGAGAACTTGTTTGCGCAGCAATCGCCGACATATTGTAACTGAGGCGGAATAAGGGGAACCAGCCCGCATTCACTGAGGCAGATGGAAAACCGCGTAAAAATCATCCACTGAATGGCGGGTTCACCGGACCTCGACACAAATCCGCCGGGCGGATACGTGCCGGGGACCAAGCGCTCCTTCCCGCCCGGAGAGCCTTGCGTCAGATCGCACGGCCAGCCGGGCGCGGTTGCATTAACATGTACTTACCACTCACAGGCAGCAGGTGGTAGTAGGAGCAGTGGAGGGTATATGAGGCGTGTCGTGGGACGTGCAAACAGTGCATTCGCTGTCCTAATGCGAAAACATAGCGGTTTATCTGACGTCCAAAAGGGCATATCATTTGCTTTTGTGCCAAGACTTGAAGCATTTCCGAAGCGGAAAAGTTTTTTAACTGCTCGAGTGCAGCTGTGGTTAAAGTATACTGTGCCTGGAAAAATGGCGCTATCCAAAGCCGGCGCTGAGGCAACTATGGCGCACCATGGGCCACAGATGACAGGGATGAACGACGGCTGCAGTGGTGTGTACCGGCGAGGAGACGTGCTACTGTTGAACAACTGAGCACGCAAATGAACGACTGGGCTATCAACAGTGTCGCTTCAAAGACCGTTCAGTGAACGGTGCTGCATATGGCCCTCCACAGCAGGTGCCTGGTTCATCCACACATGCTGACTGCTGTTCATTGGTGGCGAAAGCAACTGGACGTCCACTTAGCAGCGACAGGTGGCCTTTTTGGATGAACCACGTTTCATGCTCCATTCATAGATGACCGTTGCGCGTACGGCGCGGTAAGTCTGAAAGCAAACACACTGCCAAAATAGTCAGAAGGGTCCAGCAGCACTATTCTGTATCGTTCATACCGATCGGTGTAGTAGGTTAGACTCGGTATTGACGTCAGTTTCGGTTCTTTATCGAAATATCCTATTCAGCAAGCTTCTGAGACCTGTTACCGAACGGTCCTCCCACCGATCTTACGACAATTGTACCGAGAGGTTTTGGATTTCGGTCTGGCCCTGTCGATCGGTTAGCTGTGATTTATGTACACCTATAATTCGTTATTTGAAACACATTTAGCGGCTTTAGCTTTGGATTTAGTGACTGTGTTATTAAAGAATCACCAGAGGACGCATCCGGTTCAAAAGTGAGTTCATAATAGACTATTCTCCTTTGTTAGAAATATGGTTAGGTTAGGTTGTTACTGTGAATGACTACATACAACACAAAAAACGCTTTTTGGGTCAATATTCTCTCAAGCCACGTGTTATTTTTATGCAAATAAGAGTTTAAAGATCATTAAATATCAAGACATCGGCTCTGCTTATCTATATGACATGAGTGTGAACTGACGTTACTAGTGCCTTTGTGTACTTTTTCCCCCAAATGGGTTAGTTATTAATTATCGAATCGTGTTTACAACTTTCAAGTGACAATGGAAAGCAATTATGTGAAGCCTGATATTGGAAACGTTCCAAATTATCTCGCATTTATGACACCGTTTGACAACAAAGTCAGCCTACGTTCCTCTACACAATACTACAAGAATTAAGCACTGCGGGTGCGTTGTTTGGCGTGGCCAACGAGATTACCCACAGTGTGACACAGGTGTAGTAATTAGCACATATGCCTCGTGAGCAGTGGACCTAGGTTCAAGTCTTGGCCTTAGCACAAATTTTCGGTCAGAGGGCTGCGTGCTCTCTGTAATAAAAAAACTGAGTAAAGGAAGTAACGATCAGTTTGAATGGATGTCTTCTGACGTCCGCCCCGACCAAACGCAGCGAAGTATATCGAACGAACAAAATGAGGAAAAAAAAAAGGGAACTGGTTGGGGCGCGGGAAAGCGATACGGAAGGACACGGGTTCGCGGAATGGAGGATGCAGAATTTTTCTTTTTTTCCTCTTCATATATGCAACACGTTCTGACACATTGTTATTCGTGTAAGTTAAGATTTTCCTGCAATATTCGTTATTACTTACATGTAAGAGCGCACTTCCTCAGTAATGATTTCGTGATTTCTGTATGTTTAAAATACGAAATATGAAATTGTTGGGAGACAAAATTGCTGTCAGTGAAACAACCGACAGTAACCTTTATATTTTTTCTCGTCAGAAATAATTCACCACTTTTTTCCGAATATGTAGCGATTTCCGAGTATGCGGTTAGACAGGAATCTAAGAGCACAACTTAAATTACTGGAAATATAACTAGCAGCAGTCACCTTCATAATATGGCTTCTCACAAGTACACTCCTGGAAATGGAAAAAAGAACACATTGACACCGGTGTGTCAGACCCACCATACTTGCTCCGGACACTGCGAGAGGGCTGTACAAGCAATGATCACACGCACGGCACAGCGGACACACCAGGAACCGCGGTGTTGGCCGTCGAATGGCGCTAGCTGCGCAGCATTTTTGCACCGCCGCCGTCAGTGTCAGCCAGTTTGCCGTGGCATACGGAGCTCCATCACAGTCTTTAACACTGGTAGCATGCCGCGACAGCGTGGACGTGAACCGTATGTGCAGTTCACGGACTTTGAGCGAGGGCGTATAGTGGGCATGCGGGAGGCCGGGTGGACGTACCGCCGAATTGCTCTCCACAGTACATCGATGTTGTCGCCAGTGGTCGGCGGAAGGTGCACGTGCCCGTCGACCTGGGACCGGACCGCAGCGACGCACGGATGCACGCCAAGACCGTAGGATCCTAAGCAGTGCCGTAGGGGACCGCACCGCCACTTCCCAGCAAATTAGGGACACTGTTTCTCCTGGGATATTGGCGAGGACCATTCGCTACCGTCTCCATGAAGCTGGACTACGGTCCCGCACACCGTTAGGCCGTCTTCCGCTCACGCCCCAACATCGTGCAGCCCGCCTCCAGTGGTGTCGCGACAGGCGTGAATGGAGGGACGAATGGAGACGTGTCGTCTTCAGCGATGAGAGTCGCTTCTGCCTTGTTGCCAATGATGGTCGTATGCGTGTTTGGCGCCGTGCAGGTGAGCGCCACAATCAGGACTGCATACGACCGAGGCACACAGGGCCAACACCCGGCATCATAGTGTGGGGAGCGATCTCCTACACTGGCCGTACACCTCTCGTGATCGTCGAGGGTACACTGAATAGTGCACGGTACATCCAAACCGTCATCGAACCCGTCGTTCTACCATTCCTAGACCGGCAAGGGAACTTGCTGTTCCAACACGACAATGAACGTCCGCATGTATCCCGTGCCACCCAACGTGCTCTAGAAGGTGTACGTCAACTACCCTGGCCAGCAAGATCTCCGGATCTGTCCCCCATTGAGCATGTTTGCGACTGGATGAAGCGTCGTCTCACGCGGTCTGCACGTCCAGCACGAACGCTGGTCCAACTGAGGCGCCAGGTGGAAATGGCATGGCAAGCCGTTCCACAGGACTACATCCTGCATCTCGACGATCGTCTCCATGGGAGAATAGCAGCCTGCATTGCTGCGAAAGGTGGATATACACTGTACTAGTGCCGAGATTGTGCATGCTCTGTTGCCTGTGTCTATGTGCCTGTGGTTCTGTCAGTGTGATCATGTGATGTATCTGACCCCAGGAATGTGTCAATAAAGTTTCCCCTTCCTGGGACAATGAATTCACGGTGTTCTTATTTCAATTTCCAGGAGTGTATTTATCTACGATTGTATCCTCAACTGCAGTAGACACAGATGAAAGATCTCTGCCGTAATATTTTTAGACTGTAGCAACGTATACGAAAAATTTTCATTCATGAGATGCATGTTATAAACTTCGACGAAGTGCAGGAGCTTTCGAAAATTCGTTTTTTTTTCGATTTTGTTTTTAAGACACAAATCGTTGACGTATAATATAGGGAAGTGGGCTACTTAGTCATTTGGATCTCTAGGAGCGAGTTATAACCACATTCTGTTTATCGTCTTATTCTTTGAAACTTTCAGAATCAATCTTTCAGGTGTTTTTATAGATGTATTAGTACACTGTGATACTATGCACTATTCCTGGCCCATTTTCCGAAACGTAAAATCCAAAACACTATATCAGTGTAAATCAGAATAAGATGACATAGAGCGGTACTTACGACAATCTGCAGAATACAGTCAAATACGCTATCGTTGTTACGTTGTTATGCATATATGGAAACTTGTGGTCAGAAAAACTGTAAAAATTTTTATGCATTTCAGCTGAGAATCATGGAAATGGATATACTGCGTCTGATACTGTTAAGGAGGAGGCAAGGATGATGACGGTAGACACGTCAGCTCGATAGAATGCAGCGTCAAGCCTTATGGGAATGTAAACGCAATTTTCGTTACTTGGAAGGATAGTGCGCCTGTGTCGTCTGCTAGCCGCTTTGTGTTCGTGGCGCTGTGCGCGCTGCAGTGCGCATGCGCGGATCTGCGGCTGCTTGCTTTTGATTGGCTTGCACGACACGAACTGACAACAGTGCTTCGGTTCTCTAGACCGAACGGTATCGCTACTGAAATGCTTACTGAATAATGCAGGGACTTTGATTCGAGTAATAGACCGTTCGGTGCTCTTGAGTACCAAAACGATCGGCACAATGGCGGAAAGATACCGAATAGGTACCCAGGCCGGAGCATGAGGTGTTATGGTATGGGCAATGTTTTGTGGGATTCCCTGGGTTATCTCGTCATTCTGTAAGGCATAATCGATCAACACAAGCATGTATGTATTCCTGGGAATCATGTCCACCCCTACATGCAGTTTGTTTTTCCTCGGCATGATGGTGTCTATGAGCACACAATGCAAAATATCACACAGCTTGTTCAAAGTGTACCAGGATGAGTTTATCTCACTCTCCTCGCCACCAAGCTCCCTGGATTTAAACAGAATCAAGTATATGTAGGACCACCTCTATTGGGCTGTTTGTGTCATGGATCTTCAACCAAGGTGGCCATGGCACTGGAGTCAGCACGGCTCTACATCGTTATAGGCAGAACGTCATTGACTCTCTTCCTGGACGTCCTGCAGCAGTCTGCACTGGAAAATCTGTTTATTCAGTCTTTTGACCTTGCTCACATGAATATGATTGGACAATGTAATATGAAAGAGGTGAGAGAGCTTCACTTACCACTAGCTACCCTCAGATGTACACTCTACACCAAAATATACTCGTCTAAAACGATTTCGGTTCTGGAGGTTGCTCGTTCAAACTTGGATAGAGGTGGGAATTTTTCTCGTTCCAATCCCTCCAGTATGGTCCCAGGTCCACTCATCCTGCTACGAAATGAGTGCTGGGCCTGTCACCCTCCTCCTCCAAGCGCAGCGGCGGTGGAAGGCTGCACTCCACGTGCATTCAGGTCAATAGACCGATTATGGGCTTGCACCACAGACGTTGGTCTATACGCTGCACAATCATTGTGAGACTCATAACATCTGAGGCTTCAGCTGTGTGAAATTGTAGATGAATCCCTAGTGCAGTAATTTCAATCTCTGTAACAATGGGGAGAGGTCCTCCAGTAGTTGCTATCAGACTTATCAACGAATTCCATCCAACAAATGCTGGATGCACACTCATCACCCTGTAGCATATAGAGTAAGTTCTGGAACGTTTCAGTACGACTACTGTCTTCGTTAAAGGTGTCATTGAAGGCAATAGTATACAGTAGATTAAAATTGTGGAGAATTTAGGTGGAATATACTTTGAGCCAGCAAAAGGTGTTTCGATTGGAGTGGGTGGAAAAATGGTTAGAGTTTTACGTCCAGTTGACGACGAGGCCACTAGAGATGGAGCACAACCTCGCATTCAGGAAGGAAGTCGATCGTGCCTTTTCAAAAGAACTATATTGGCACCTTCATTAAACGTTCTAGGGTATCACGGAAAACCTAATTCTAGATGGTCAGTCGGGAATGTGAATCCAGTGTCTTATCACTGCACCACCTCTGTCGGCGACTCCCGGACCTTCAGTATCTGTAGAATGAGCAATTTGTGAGTCACGTGTGATGCTGACTTATCCAGAGGCTCACCTGCGTACGATACTCTTCTTCACATTTACTACTGATCGGCTGCTCTTCCGTCTTCACCAAACAGAATACTAGCGCCAGAATGTATTTGGATATCTTGACTTATTTCACCAATTTACTGCTGAAACTCCTTTCTGTACAACTGTAGCAACAGGTAGTAGAAAAATCTGGAAAGACTAAAGTGAGAGCATGCGAGTTACACAGTGCTAAATATAAGAAAGAATGCACTACCTTGTGATTACGTTATTAGCGGCAAATTACTGAAAATACTAGGTACCTGAAGAAGCCCCTAGGAGAAGCGATCTGGAGCGACGTAAGATAAAATGGCGACATAAAGTTAATTGTAGGAAAAGAAGATTCAGGTTTATATCCATTCGAAGAAACAGAAATGTAGTTCATTAACGAAAACAGTGGCTTACAAAACCTAGGCTTAATAGAAGACACAGAGAAGGTCCAACGAACAACGGCCGTTTTTCCACGGGATCGTTGAGTCTGCGCGATAGTATTAAGGAGATACTCAACAAACTCCAGCGGCATTCGCTACAAGAGAGGCGTTGTGCATCTCAGAGAGGGTTATTGTTGAAATTCCAATAGAGAACGTTAACAGAAATGTCGGTCAATATGTTACTTCTTCCACATGTGATTCGCGAAATGGCCACAGCGATCACAGAAGCTAGAGTTTATATGGGAATTTATAGGCAGTCGTTCCTCCCATACACCATTCACGAATGCAACAGAGGAGGGACAAAAAATAGTGGTACCAAAGGCACCCTCCGCCACATGCCGTAAAGTGGCTTGCAGAGTGTAGATGTTAATACACACGGTGATTTTTTCCACAGGCTACAAACTCTAGCGACTGATCGATGAGATCATACGGAATAAAAAAGGTTTAACAAACTTACGGCCGGAAAAGAATGCTTTCCATGCTAGAGACCATTTATTCAATCATACATTGCTACAGAGACCGCGGTCTAATTCGCGATGCACCATGCAGCCACAGTTACATCATGCATGGTTTCCTCCTAGAGGGTGTTACTGCTCCTCATACGTCATACCCTAGCGCCCTGTCCCGCCATAGTAATTGGTATTGCTGACTCACCTTGCAGTGGATGTAATACACCGTTGTACACAATGATTCCGTATTCGATTCGAGGAGCTTGGCGACATGGTGCTTACTTACGTAAAGACAAATGACAACTGCCAGCAAGGTTGCATCAGGAGACCTATCCACGCCGATAGCAACCACAGCGTGCAATGTTTGCAACAGTGTTTCGCGGCTTGTCCTAGACAGTGTCTTTTCAGAAAGCAGGAAATCATGGAGGAGGCACCCGGAATGTTCCGACACCAGACTTGGAGGAAAATGTGATTACCCTCGTGGAAGGCGACTACCTTGTCAGTGTCAGACAATTGGCCTTCCAGTACTGGGTAAGCCAGACGACCGTGTGGAACATTCTGCATGACAATTATTACTACCCTTATTAATAGCGTGTTCAGCGCTTACTAGCGACAGACTTTCCACACTGGTTTCATCAAAGGGCAACCGCGATTCCGGCATTTATATGATCCATCCTGTTCACAGATGAGGGCAACTTTACGCGGAGTGGTATGTTCAACTATCACAACGGTCATCTTTGGGAGAGTATGCAGAACCCCAATGGTATGGTGACAGCATCGGTGCAGCTGGAATGTGGGGCCGGGATAATTGTCGGCCGTATTTTGGGACCATCCTTCCTCCCACGTCGCCTAACAGGCCTAAATCATCGGTGATTCTTGCGGGTGACTTTGTCTCTCCTGCTGGAAGAAGTGCCATTGACGATTCGAAAGTTTATGTGGCTGCTACATTATGGTGTTCACGTCCGCTTGGCCGTTAACGTCCGGACGCATCTCAATCGTGTCTTCCCGATCGATAGAACGGACGCTGAGGTCGAGTTGCATGGCCGCCTTTTCACCGGATCTCATCCTGTGCGATTTTTGGTTACGGGGCCATCACAAAAGTATCGTGTACGCAGGCCCCATTCCAGATGTGGAGACACTGGAGCAGAGAATTCATGCTGCCTTGGACGCTGTTCGGATACAGCCTGGCCGACGTGAATGTGTGAGACAGAACATGCTCCGCGCGACTGCTACGGTCGCAGCTTCGAATCCTCCCTCAGGCATGGATGTGTGTGATGTACTTAAGTTAGTTAGGTTTAAGTAGTTCTTAGTTCTATGGGACTGATGACCTCAGATGTTAAGTCCCATAGGGTTCAGAGCCGTTTGAACCATTTCGAACAGAACATGCTACGTCACGTACACGTGTGCATTGAGGCACATGGAAACCATTTTCAACACGTACTGTAACTGTGGCTGCATGGTACAGTGGGTATTAGACCGCATTCTCTGTAACAATGTATGACTGAATACAAGTTCCCTAGCATGGAGACCTTGCTAGTAGTAAGCAAGGAAGAGGAACTTGAAATTTGGAAAGAATATAGAAAGGGCTCTGCAAGGGAAATGAATTGTAAGACAATACTGGAAGGGAAGAGGAAGCAGATGAAGATGAGAAGGGGGATATGGTGGTGCAAGAAGAATTTGGTAGAGGTCTGAAAGACTGAAGTCAAAACAAAGCCACTGTAGTAGGTGACATTCACTCAAAATCATTGAGATACCATGGAGGCCCAGCCTTGATGAACTATTTCACTTGATGTACAATATACATGAGGCAGGTGAATATAAATTTCCAGTACCAAAGGACTCAGGTGCAAACTGAATATTACTGAATCATCAGTTTAATAAATCATGACTATGAAATACTGACATGAATTACTCAAAGAAGAATGGAAAACTGGCAGAAGCTGAGCTTGGGAAAAATCTGTTTTAGTTGTGAACAAAGATAGGAACAAGTGAAACACCACTGATCCTATGTCTTACGTTAGAGAACAGAAGGAAGATAGCTTAACCTACAAATATATAGTATTTGTAGATTTAGAGAAAGCTTTGATAATGTTCATTGGAATACATTCTTTTACATTCTGAAGGTATCAGGGATAAGGTAAAATGAGTAAAAGGGTAACAGGTTATTTAAACTTGTACAGGAATCAGACCACAATTATTAAAGTCAAAAGACATAAAAGGGAAACAGTAGTTGAGATTGGAGTGAGATGAGACTGTGGGCTTTTCCTGGTGTTATTCAAACTGTACCTAAGCAAGCAATAAAACAAACCAACTCTGAGGAAAACTTTAAACAATTCAGTATACTGAATTTCTGATAATGATACTGGCACAGAGTTAGAATTATGTAAACCAAGGAGACATTCGAAAGAGAATTAAATAAAAATTAAAAAGTTTGTGGTCTTGCCAGTAACAGTATTACCCAGTCAGAGGTGTCAAAGGAGGTGCAATACCAGCTGAATGGAATGATAGCCTCTTGGAGAAAGGTTATTGTTGCTGTGGTCTTCAGTCCTGAGACTGGTTTGATGCAGCTCTCCATGCTACTATATCCTGTGAAAGCTTCTTCATCTCCCAGTACCTACTGCAACCTACATCCTTCTGAATCTGCTTAGTGTATTCATCTCTTGGTCTCCCTGTACGATTTTTACCCTCCACACTGTCCTCCAAAGCTAAATTGGTGATCCCTTGATGCCTCACAACATGTCCTACCAACCGATCCCTTCTTCTGGTCAAGTTGTGCCACAAACTTCTCTTGTACCCAATCCTATTCAATACCTCCTCATTAGTTATGTGATCTACCCATCTAATCTTCAGCATTCTTCTGTAGCACCACATTTCGAAAGCTTCTATTCTCTTCTTGTCCAAACTAGTTATCGTCCATGTTTCACTTCCATACATGGCTACACTCCATACAAATACTTTCAGAAATGACTTCCTGACACTTAAATCTATACTCAATGTTAGCAAATTTCTCTTCTTCAGAAACGCTTTCCTTGCCATTGCCAGACTACATTTTATACCCTCTCTACTTTGACCATCATCAGTTATTTTGCTCCCCAAATAGCAAAACTCCTTTACTACTTTAAGTGTCTCATTCCCTAATCTAATTCCCTGAGCATCACCCGACTTAATTCGACTACATTCCATTATCCTCGTTTTGCTTTTCTTGATGTTCATCTTATATCCTCCTTCGAAGACACTGTCCATTTCATTCAACTGCTCTTCCAAGTCCTTTGCTGTCTCTGACAGAATTACAATGTCATCGGCGAACCTCAAAGTTTTTATTTCTTCTCCATCGATTTTAATACCTACTCCGAATTTTTCTTTTGTTTCCTTTACTGCTTGCTCAATATACAGATTGAATAACATCGGGGAGACGCTACAACCCTATCTTACTCCCTTCCCAACCACTGCTTCCCTTTCGTGTCCCTCGACTCATAACTGCCATTTGGTTTCTGTACAAATTGTAATAAGCCTTTCGCTCCTTGTATTTTACCCCTGCCACCTTTAGAATTTGAAAGAGAGTATTCCAGTCAACATTGTCAAAAGCTTTCTCTAAGTCTACAAATGCTAGAAACGTAGGTTTGCCTTTCCTTAATCTTTCTTCTAAGATAAGTCGTAAGGTCAGTATTGCCTCACGTGTTCCAGTGTTTCTACGGAATCTAAACTGATCTTCCCCGAGGTCGGCTTCTACTAGTTTTTCCATTCGTCTGTAAAGAATTCATGTTAGTATTTTGCAGCTGTGGCTTATTAAACTGATTGTTCGGTAATTTTCACATCTGTCAACACCTGCTTTCTTTGGGATTGAAATTATTATATTCTTCTTGAAGTCTGAGTGTATTTCGCCTGTCTCATTCATCTTGCTCACCAGATGGTAAAGTTTTGTCAGGACTGGCTCCCCCAAGGCCGTCAGTAGTTCCAATGGAATGTTGTCTACTCCGGGGGCCTTGTTTCGACTCAGGTCTTTCAGTGCTCTGTCAAACTCTTCACGCAATATCATATCTCCCATTTCATCTTCATCTACATCCTCTTCCATTTCCATAATATTGTCCTCAAGTACATCGCCCTTGTATAGACCCTCTATATACTCCTTCCACCTTTCTGCTTTCCCTTCTTTGCTTAGATCTGGGCTTCCATCTGAGCTCTTGATGTTCATACAAGTGGTTCTCTCATCTCCAAAGGTCTCTTTAATTTTCCTGTAGGCAGCATCTATCTTACCGCTAGTGAGATAAGCCTCTATATCCTTACACTTGTCCTCTAGCCATCCCTGCTTAGAAATTTTGCACTTCCTGTCGATCTCATTTTTGAGACGTTTGTATTCCTTTTTGCCAGTTCATTTACTGCATTTTTATATTTTCTCCTTGCATCAATTATATTCAATATTTCTTCTGTTACCCAAGGATTTTTACTAGCCCTCGTCTATTTACCTACTTGATTCTTTGCTGTCTTCACTACTTCATCCCTCAAAGCTACCCATTCTTCTTCTACTGTATTCCTTTCCCCTATTCCTGTCAATTGTTCCCTTATGCTTTCCCTGGAACTCTGTACAACCTCTGGTTCTTTCAGTTTATCCATGTCCCATCTCCTTAATTTCCCACCTTTTTGCAGTTTCTTCAGTTTTAATCTACAGGTCATAACCAATAGAGTGTGGTCAGAGTCCACATCTGCCCCTGGAAATGTCTTACAACTTAAAACCTGGTTCCTAAATCTCTGTCTTACCATTATATAATCTAACTGATACCTTTTAGTATCTCCAGGGTTCTTCCATGTATACAACCTTCTTTCATGTTTCTGAAACCAAGTGTTAGCTATGATTAAGTTGTGCTCTGTGCAAAATTCTACCAGGTTGCTTCCTCTTTCATTTCTTACCCCCAATCCATATTCACCTACTATGTTTCCTTCTCTCCCTTTTCCTACACTCGAATTCCAGTCACCCATGACTAATAAATTTTCATCTCCCTTCACTATCTTAATAATTTCTTTTATTTCATCATACATTTCTTCAATTTCTTCTGCAGAGGCAGTTGACATATAAACTTGAACTACTGTAGTAGGTGTGGGCTTCGTATCTATCTTGGCCACAACAATGCGTTCACTATGCTTTTTGTAGTAGCTTACCCGCATTCCTATTTTCCTATTCATTATTAAACCTACTCCTGCATTACCCCTATTTGATATTGTGTTTATAACCCTGTAGTCACCTTAGCATAAGTCTTGTTCCTCCTGCCACCGAACTTCACTAATTCCCACTTTATCTAACTTTAACCTATCCATTTCCCTTTTTAAATTTTCTAACCTACCTGCCCGATTAAGGGATCTGACATTCCACTCTTCGATCCGTAGAATGCCAGTTTTCTTTCTCCTGATAACGACATCCTCTTGAGTAGTCCCCGCCCGGAGATCAGAACGGGGGACTATTTTACCTCCGGAATATTTTACCCAAGAGGACGCCATCATCATTTAATCATACAGTAAAGCTGCATGCCCTCGGGAAAAATTACGGCCGTAGTTTCCCCTTGCTTTCAGCCGTTCGCAGTACCAGCACAGCAAGGCCGTTTTGGTTACTGCTACAAGGCCAGATCATCCAGACTGTTGCCCTTGCAACTACTGAAAAGGCTGATGCCCCTCTTCAGGAACCACACGTTTGTATGGCCTCTCAACAGATACCCCTCCGTTGTTGTTGTACCTACGGTACGGCTATCTGTATCGCTGAGGCATGCAAGCCTCCCCGCCAACGGCAAGGTCCATGGATCATGAGGAGGGGGGGGGGGGGGAGAAAGGTTATAAGTTAAAATGGAATGGAATTTTGGGCACTAAGATGAGGGCACCAGATTAGGAAAATGAGACACTAAAAGTAGTAGCTGTGTTTTATAATCTGGTCAGAAAATAAATGATGATGACCAAAGTGGAGGGAATATGAGCTGATGACTGGTAACGGCAAGAAAAGCATTTCTGAGAAAAAGAAATTTCTTAATATAAAATGTAAATTAAGTGTCAGGAATTTTTTCCTTGATGACTGCCTAATACAAAAAGTGCAACACTCGTGACATATAGTTCAGACAAGAAGGTAGTAGAAGAGTTTGAAATTTGGTGCTGCAGCGTAGTGCTGAATGAATGGATAAAAAACACAGGATTTATCACTGAACTGACTTGAGGAGATAAAATATTAATGCACAATTTAACTGCAAGAAGGTTCAGTTTATGGAACATGTCATGAGACAAAAGGGAATCGCCACTTTGGTATTTTACAGAGGTGTAGGATGATGGGGAGGGCGGTGAGGAAAATGATAAAAAAATGATACAGAGAGGCAATGGTTGGTTTGCAGTAAGCTCAAATGGATGTGTATTCGAGTAGTTGTGCAGAGATGAAAAGGTTGGTACAGGATGGACTGGCTCAGACAGCTGTAACAAACCAGTCTTCAGACTGAAGACAACAACAACAACAATGACAACAACATTATGGATTATTTGAATAAAATGTGAATTTGAACATCTACACTTTTCATCCATATTCAAAATCAAAAGTCATTACACGAAAAAGTACAATTTAGGACAAATTGAAAATGTGAAAGTACAAATAAAATGTAACAAGGTACTATTTGCAGATGAAATTCATTAGACACAACAAGACAAACACAAGTTAATATATAGTATTACTACGAAGCAAGTCAAAGGGAGATGATCTATAGACACCAAAGAATATAGGTAATGTTACGCCCTATAGCAGGGATTTGCTAATACCACAAGCCATAAAGCCCTCACTGTGACTGATAATAAGTGTCATTTCCTGCAAGCCCACACGCAACTCTTGTTGCCGTGACTGCATTGTTCTGCAAGTTCAAAAATAAGGTGAAGTGAGACAAGTTATTATTCAAAATTAGGATAACTAAGTTCTGCGAGGGCATACCCTCTCCTTTCGGGCAGGAAATATAAGATGAGATTAGATCTGTTTTGTTCCATATCTTCTCATCGATCAATCCCTAGAGTTTCCAGACGGTGAAAAAATCATCATGTAGAAATAGGAAGGGTGTGAGAATGTGCCTGGAATGAAAAAGTAGAAAAACAAGATGTAAGTAAAACATTCTCATCCATAGAAGGGATATACACAGTCTGAAAACAAGCGAAGCACTAACAGAACCATATAACATTCACATCCATAGGAGGGATATACATTGCCTGACAAAAAGTGATGCACAAAGAGGAAATGGTCGGGTGCCAGTGTAGATTCGCGCAGTCACGTGCTATCGGCAGCTGTGTAAATGTCCATTATAATTATCCGGGCTGTTGTGCCGTGGTCGGTTGATGAATTCTGTGTCAATTCCCAACGCTGTGTAAATGACTAGTACCGCCACCAGCGGACATCGATATGGACGAAGATGAGCTGATTTCGGCCTCGAGACAGAGAAGTGTATCAGACTGCCACGGACCTGGTGTGCGGAGCCTTGTATGGGCACAACCGGTCACTCAGTTATTTATTTTCCGGCGGCAACGGGCCGAGACCTTCACTTCTTACGCTGTCGTCGGCCAACTCGGACCTGTCCTTCGCATCGCGCCGCACTGATTGTTCAGTCATTGGCGTTGGTCTCGTTTTATGCTTTTCTCCGTGCCTGTCCCTACATGGTGTGCGGACTCTCTGGACCCACTGCACTGACCTGCACGTCGAGTTTGTTTTCCTCTTATGGCGTACAGCTCCCTGGCTCCGAAGCAGAGTGCACTAGTGTTGTTTGTATTCGGTGTTGTTACCGTTCCTGGTAAGATTCATAAGCGGCGCGAACAATGTCATATGTTGAGTGATCACTGTGAAGGACACACAGGCGCCACATACTCCTTCGAGACAGTATTATCAGTACCTAACAGAGTTTCAAATGCACTTCATTCTGGGTCTCTATTTGGCTGGCTGGTCGAATCGTGCAATATCCAGATGTGTGGGGCATAGGGATGAGAGAGTGGGCAGCTTCCGGACTGCATGGGATCATGACTGCTGTCGTATTTGATACAATGACTTCAATCTTCAATATTTGACGTTGCAACGACCCTTCCTTCGTAGGTTGATGGATTGTGAGATGCGTTTGGTACCTGTAGGTTGACTTCCATAATGGCTTCTTCTAACTATCTTCCACGGCCATCAGTCAGGTAGCTATGCCACAATACTGACTTGTCTCTTCAATATCCATACTGGTAAGGGCACAAACCGTGTAGCAGTCTATGATCTTGTAATCTTTTTCATGGTAATTTTTCAGGTATCTTGCAGAGAACGTTCAAAAGCCAAATTGGTCTCTAGGATTTTGGTAAATTTGACCCTTATCTTGCCCTTTACTAATAATTACCACTTAAGGTTTCCCAGAATGTAGCAGAAGTGAATGTAGAAACGTCGATGCACAAGATCATGTTGTATTGTAGTGTATTGGAAGCCACACTATTGATGTGGATCTTCGGTAAGCAATAAGACACAACTGACTGCTCGGAAACTATAAATAACATTTCCAGCCAAACCTCCCACAGGTTACTGCAGCGGTTCAGGACGCGAAGAAATGTTAGTAGGTGCACTATCAAGAACTACTACTACCTAGATATTCAGGCATCATTAAATTTAATTGTTGGCCTCTATTTAAGAAGTTTCTTTTTTCATGACTTGGATTTTGGCTTATAATTGGAACTTGTGTGTTATTCATTCATACGACAGACAAATTCAGTCGGTACGGAGTAAATTGTGTGTAGTTCACAATTTTCGTCCTTAGTGTGTTTCACGTGTAACCCATATGAGCGCCGTGCCTCGTGGGCTACCGAGTCCCACAAAACCGATGGTCATTATTTAGAAAATATAAATGCGAAACAGGTGGTATAGAAGGTGCTGCGACTCGAGCTTTACCGAGACAACCCCAGAAACCTTTGAGCAGATGGAATTTAGTTTGGAATTCATTTGAGAAATGGTGAAGATTTATAGCAAATTGTATTTGGAGCACAATTGTACCATTTCTCATTATTGTTTTTATATTTTTATATGTAATCCATTTATAAATTCTATTTCTTTCTATTTTACCAAGATTTTGTTCGCCTATTGTTATTGTTTATGGGTTCACTCAGTTTCTCATACTTTCGATGTACTGATTAATGGATTAAATAATAAATAATCGCTAATTGTATATTTTCTCCGAGAAGCCGACGAATTGTCCTTCAGTTGTTCAGTACAACCTCCTTCTGCACTTGCCAACAGAACAAGAGATGCAGTTTTAGGTCCTTGGACTCTTTTGATTCCGGTAGTCAACGCCATCACAGGTACGATGTGTATAGGCTTGTGTTTCCACATGGCCTTCATCTCATGTGTTAGACCCCTGTTCTCACTGCATGTGATTTTCAAGTTACGATATTGGGCTCAGAAATATCTATGAAGAAGGCGACTTACTCATTTTTATCAATAACTCATATTTCAGGTCGATTATAAAGGACTGTTTTATCGATTGTTATTCCGCATTTCCATGAATTTTGACTGTTTCATTTTCTGGGACAGTGAGATAACTGTATCTGTTGTGTGGAAGTAAGACTATCTGTATTGATATTGCTGTACCAGCTTCTGCTGCATCATTACTATTACTAATACTATTACTATCATAACAAGTAGGAAAAGGAAACAAATTTCTGAATATATTTATATTGTTATATGTTGTCTTTTCGAAAGCAGACATTATGAGAACCGTGGTTCTAGTACAGTTATAACCAGCCACAAGTATGGTTTAAAAAGTTTAATTAAAACAAACCATTAAATCGTTATCGGTTTTGTATTTACAACAAATCCATCTTCAGATGGCCCTTAGTGGTCTTATTTGCTTGCGGTGGGCTCGTTTTGTTGTCGTTGTTGGTTTTGTGCACTCAGATGAAAAGTTTCTCGTTGTAAATTCAGTAGACGTACGAGATATTTTCATTTACTTCGAGAGAAACAGCGCATGAAATGATTTGAAAGCTATTAAAACGTGAAATCGGGCGAAAATTTACGTGGTGTCTCTCTCTGTGCATCGAATTCATTTTTGTGTTATACATTTTAAAGTTAGCACATTTTGACACGTGCGCAATGTGAGTGCTGTTAAACACACTGGAAAGCCCTAACTCACGCACCATTGCACGTTTCTTGTCGGCCCACACGCTCAGTATTTACAAACCGTGGCCCAGCTTCACATAAGTTACAAAAACAAAGTTTTCAATGACGTTAAGAGTAGTAAAGCTGTTGAGTTACAGATGCTGTATAGAGTATATTAACGAATTTTGAACGAAAACGTTTTTGTTTACCTTAGAGTAAAAAGCAACGTGACCCCAGGAGGAAAGCACGAAAATATCTAAGAGTCATCTCAAGACATTTTTTAAAAATCGGAAACCGCTAATGGTTTGTTTTAAACGAACTGTCTAAACCATGTTTTTGGCTGGTTGCTGTTTCAAATTCTTATAATAGCATTGCCATGTTATGTAAGATGTGCTTACAGGACATGTTAAAGGCAACTCAACTACAGAAGAAATCGTGTAAATTGATGGTATCATTGAATGTACAAGGAAAACACAGTTTTCTCTCACATAAGGAAACCATCCGTAGTCACAAAGTCACGCTTTTCATTGTTCGCTGCCACTCACCACCCCCACCCCCCACCCCCGTAATTGTGGTTTTTCTGGTAGTAATAAGAGTAACGAGATGCTTCGCCTCTTGCTCAGCAAAGCTCTCCGTGTTTCTCTATGAGTTTCCAGCAAGCAGTTCCCCTGGCCTGTGTCCACCGCAGAAGCCCAGCGCTCCGACTGCACAGGCTCCGAAGCACACGGAACCGTTGATTGCCTTCCCCCACCGGCGGAGAGACAGCTGTGTCATCGCACCTCGTGGGAGGTGACTCAGCTGCCCGTGTTTGTCGTCGGTAGAGCGGGTAAACACAGAACCTTCTGGTCTGGGGAACTACAAGCAGGCGCAACCTTCCGAGAGAATAAGAGCCACGTGTAACATAGCTGGTGGCCACCGCAAAACTATCTGTGCAAGTGTGTAGTTCAGGGTCCCCTAAGCGCGTTTGTCTGTGCATCTAATTAAAGCGTAGCGGTGGGCTGTGAATAGTCAGTGTAAATTTCGTATAGGCACCCAAGTAGTAATTCATTATAAAGCTCCAAAAGAAGATTCGTTCTAACATCACCATTTATTACAGAGGCGACTGCCAGATTTGTAGCTTGTTACACATTAACAAAAGAGAAACGTTACGATTCTTTTGCTAGTACTCCAAATATCGAGATATATTTGCGCAGCTAGTCTTTGATCTTCTTTATTGAAGTCATCTGGCCAGCAAACTGAGAGAGAGACTTATACATATGTACTTTATTTCTAATAAGTAAGCAAATATTTTTTTAAATTAAACAAATTTTCTGTGGGTAATTTCTTACAGTAATCTCGACTTGCAAGCCTTCTACCGTGAACCATTAGTTTCTATTTTAAAGTAGCTTAGTGTGCTGCTGCTGCTACTTAGCAGCACTCAAGCAGTTCCAGCAGCTTCGCTGTGTTACTCGTTCGGGTGACAAATGTGCCTGCTTGGAAATACTTGTTTGCTAAGTTCAGGATGAGGTTCAGTGTAGCAGAGACCAGAGTGTCAGTTAACACGGAAAACTGTTCGTGAGTTTAAGTAGTGAATATAATTTCTCATTCATGTCTGCACACTCCGCTTATAGTAAGTCCTTGTATTATAAGTATCTGTCTTACAGAACTAGACGTTGCATTTATTTTCTGCAGATTATGTAATGTAGAAAGTGGGAAATCAGTGTGACTTTCTTTGTAAAGTTAGATAATCCACATACACTGAGAAGAAGCCCCAATTTTTCTTCAGTTCACCTTCTCTTACTAAACTCAACATCAGAATTACTTCTCTGGTGCCTTTGCATTTTATGAAGCCAAATAAATTTTCATGAAGCACGCCTTCCATTTTTCTTTCTGTTTTGTGTGTCCTTCACGCCAGCAGATCACAATCACGACAGATGAATTGTCCCATATTTTCCTACTTACCAGCATGTCGCTTATTTGGTAATGTCAATAAAAATTCATTACTTGTGTTCAACTTTATCAGATAAATCTAAAGCTGATTTGTTTGCATAGGACATAAGCGCAATTGTATAGATTCCTCGCCAAGAACTGAATAACAACAACAAATAATTTTCTGAAGAAGAGCAGCTCTTGATTAACAACTGATGAGTGCCTCTTATTTATAATAAAAAGCGTTCGATCTAGGCTCTAACACACAATTCTATTCGAGAGATAATTCAACTTTCTTATGGTGATGACACGGGTAGTCGAGTACAGAATGGCAGATTCCTGGGACAGAGTGAAAATGGCAGGCCGTCGAGGAAGTCACGTTTTTAGTGCAAGGCAGCTGCCGATAGCAGATATATTCACTTTTAGGAGTCTTCCCACCGGCTGCACCTGTGATATAGTGAAACTATTAGACTGTGCGTAGTTTCATATCTTGCCGTCATGTGGGATAGTATTTAGAGACAGATCGGTACTGGAAGACAGAATGTCTTTCGCCTCAAAGAGAGCCAAATGTGGTATTAATTTACGAAGACCTCTGATGAGTTGGGGATTCCGTAACATATTATTCCCTGACCGCGCCAGTGGGAAGCATCCTTGATTATTCTGAACACCAGAGAGGCCTTTCGGTATCTGGGGAAAGGAGGGGGGTTTTATCCAGATTGGCAATGAAGAGCTGATCTTCTCATAATACTTCTAAATTGGCTGTGGTCGTTGCCTCCTGTGATGAATTAGGGGCTCATAGTTTAACTCATGACTTTAGATGTTCCAGCACCTGTTGATAAGAAACTTCGGAGTATTTTGCTGAGTAGTGCTGTCAGTGGAAGCAGGAAATGGTCAGGTTGTGTGCCGGAATTTGACTTCTGAATCTGATTAATTGACAGGCACAAATTTTAAAACGGTTTAATGGAGCGGTTAGGAGCTCGTGGAGAGAAATTTGGCCAGTAGTCCTCGGGCCCTTGCCAGCTAACATCCCAAAGATGTTGGTGCTCACATGCGGTTAGTCTTCGTCGAAATGTCTTAGCTCAAACTCGTCTAGGGGTTGAATGGCACGTGTCGCATTAGATGTCCTAAATTAGACACTTTTGACCCTTTGGTTAAACTGACTGGCTGATGGCAAGTTTGCGAAATACAAAGTTAACATAATAACAGTAATGATAATATCGGGAATGAAATTAACGACCCATAAGTGATGAAGGTCACACAATTGAGATTTGGTTAGAATAATGTTCATTCAGAAAGCGAACTAATAGCGAAAGTGGTCGTATTTAGAGTTACTGTTACACTCAAGCGCACATCCATTTGACACAGTTCGATCATTCACAATCTCATCACGAAATGCAAGTTATCTACGCGAAAGGTCAGTGCTCGCACCAGGCGCGCGGCTGCTCATCGCTCAGAGACTAAGTCCCGCGATACCAGAAAAAGCGAAAACTGTCCACTTTGGTGTCTCCAGCCGAGCTGTCCCTCTGTCCGTCCCCGGCCGCGTTACCCACGCGCCGAATATCCTCGCTCAACTGACTAGGGCAGTTCCCCTTCATCTACACCACATCTACGCGATTACTCTGCTATTCACAATAAAGTGCCTGGCAGAGGCTTCAATGAACCACCTTCATTCTGTCTCTCTACCGTTCCACTGTCGAATGGCACGCGGGAAAAACAAGCACTTAATTTTTTCCGTGCGAGCCCTGATTTCTCGTATTTTATCGTGATGATCATTTCCCCCCTATCTAGGTGGGTGCCAACAGAATGTTTTCGCAATCGGAGGAGAAAAATGGTGATTGAAATTTCATGAGAAAATCTCGTCGCAACGAAAAGCGCCTTTTTTTTTTAAATAATTGCCACTCCAATTCAGGTATCATGCCTGTGACACTATCTCCCCTATTTCGCAATAATACGAAAGGAGCTGCCTTTCTTTGTACTTTTTCGATGTCATCCGTCAGTCCCACCTGATTCGGATTGCGGATACCACACCGCACAGCAGTACTCCAGAATAGGGCGGACAACCGTAGTGTAAGCAGTCTCTTTGGTAGACCTGTTGCACTTTCTAACTGTTCTGCCAATGAATCGCAGTCTTTGGTTTGCTCTACCCACAATATTATCTATGTGATCGTTCCAATTTACGTTATTTGCAATTGTAGTCCCTAAGTATTTAGTTGAATTTACAGCCCGTAGATTTGTGACTTATCGCGTAATCGAAATTTAGCTGATTTCTTTTATTACTCATGTGAATAACTTCGCACTTTTCTTTGTTCAGGGTCAATTGTCACTTTTCGCACCATACAGATATCTTATCTAAATCATTTTGCAAGTCGTTTTGATCATCGGATGACCTTAAAAGACGGTAAATGACAGCATCATCTGGAAACAGTCTAAGACGTCTACTCAGATTGTCTCTATGTCCTTAATATAGATCAGGAGCAATAGAGAGCCTATAACACTTCCTTGGGGAACGCCGGATATTACTTGTGTTTTACTCGATGGCTTTCCGTCTATTACTACTAACTGTGACCTTTCTGACAGGAAATCACGAATCCAGTCGCACAACTGAGGCGATACTCCGCAGGCATGCAGTTTGATTAGAAGACGCTTGCGAGGAATGGTGTCGATTGCCTTCTGGAGATCTAAAAATATGGATTCAATTTGACATTCCCTATCGAAAGCACTTATTACTTCATGAGTATAAAGAGCTAGTTGTGTTTCACAAGAACTATATTTTCTGAATCCGTGCTGACTTTAAGTCAATAAATCATTTTCTTCGAGGTACTTCATAAAGTTCAAATACAGTATATGTTCTAAAACCCTACTGCAAATCGACGTTAGTGATACAGGTCTGTAATTCAGTGAATTACTCCTACTTACCTTTTTGGGTATTGGTGTGACTTGAGCAATTCTCCAGTCTTTAGGTACATATCTTTCTGTGAGCGAATGGTTGTATATAAATGCTAAATATGGAGCTACTTTATCAGCATACTCTGAGAGGAACCTGACGTATACAATCTGGACGGAGGCCTTGCCTTTGTTAAGTGATTTAAGCTGCTTTGTTACGCCGAGGATATATACTTCTATGTTTCTCATCTTGGCAGTTGTTCTTGATTGGAATTCAGGAATATTTATTTCGTCTTCTTTGGTGAAGGAGTTTCGGAAAACCATGTTTAATAACTCTGCTTTAGTGGCACTGTCGTCAGTGACTTTACCGTTGTTATCGCACAGTGAAGGTATTGCTTGTGTCTTGCCACTGGTGTGCTTTATGTATGACCAGCTGTCCATCTGATTGGCTACAGCTTATTCTACATTATTTTACATGTTAACATATTTAATTAGAGCTTGCCCACTTTAACGTCCTAGATAAAGTAACAATAATGTCCACTACATAATAAACGTTGAATTCTTGCACATAAAACCAATACGATTTCCTTCTTAGCTCTGAATGTCACGGCCAGTAGCCTTGCACCAATGTGCTTTCTGATAAATACATAAAGAACAAAAGTAATTATTATGCACTAAATTTTACAACAAATATTCTAGTAGTAGTAGTAGTAGTTTTATTCATCCGTAGATCTCTTTTTACCAGGATATAGGACATGTCAAAGTATTTACAAGCTTAGATCAATTTACAATAAGCTAATTCGTATACACATATATTTACAGACTTCTAGTTAGAGACAATCATTAGATTTTACTCCTGGTATACAATAATTTATTTACAAATAACTCATTAAATAATGTAATGCCACACTATTCACTCATATTTCACTATCAGTCACTGCACACACTATACACACATTGTTTCATAACACTTCACTCACTACACACACACACACACACACACACACACACACACACAGGTGATCCTTGGGCCATTTTCTGTACTGCAAGTTCCCATTTGCTATCCTGAAAAACTGAGTCAGCATCCCTTCATAATGAGTGAGATGTTGAGCTCAGAAAGAGGAAGAGGTGTTAGTATTGTGCTATGCATAGCTTGAGGGGAGAGTGTCTCTAGAAAGGAAAAAAGAAGAAAAATAATAAAGTGAAGGTGTTATGTGGAATATTGGATGTTTTATAATCATCATTATTATTATTATTTGTTTGTATAACATTTTTTTATCAAACCCCTACTCTGCTTTATCTAAGTAATACTTCAATGTATAAAATGTATTGCATAACAGGTACTTTTTAGCTGCCTTCTTAAATAAGTGTATTTTAGAAATTTCTTTAATCTCTTTTGGTAATTTATTGTACAGTTTTATTCCTTGGTAGAAAATGCTGTTTTGAGTTTTATGTTTATTTTTTCTTGGCAAATGTAAGTTGAGTCTATCTCTTGTTGCATGGTCATGGACAGAGCTGTTTGTGCAGTAATTGCCTATGTTACTTTTGATGTGTACAACTGACTGGTAAATGTGTTCACATGGAGCAGTTAAAATACCCAGTGTTTTGAACAGATCTTTACAATGAGCTCGACTACTATTTCTGGTTATTATTCTTATGGCTCTGTTCTGGAGTTTGAAAATTCAGCTGGCGGCTACACGGGTAGCGGAGGCTGTGTGGCGTGGACTGGGCGGTTTTTTAGGTTAGAAGGCCTCGGGAAAGTGCGGGATGGGCTGCAATGTCAAAGAGTGCTTGGCAATTACAGGACGTGCTTGGATCAAGGAACTGTCGGAATTTTAGTTGTAAATTGTTGTAGTTGCGCTGGAAAAGTCCCTGAGCTTCAAGCGCTAATAGAAAGCACAGAAGCTGATATCGTTATAGGTACAGAAAGCTGGCTAAAGCCTGAAATAAGTTCTGCAGAAATTTTTACGAAGTCTCAGACGGTGTTCAGGAAAGATAGATTAGGCAGAATTGGTGGTGGAGTGTTTGTGTCTGTCAGTAGTGGTTTATCTTGTAGTGAAGTCGAAGTAGATACTCCGTGCGAATTGGTGTGGGTGGAGGTTATACTTAACAGCCGAATTAAGTTAATAATTGGCTCCTTCTACCGACCCCCAGACTCCGATGATACAGTTGCGGAACAGTTCAGAGAAAGTTTGAGTCTCGTAACAAATAAATACCCCACTCATACGGTTATAGTTGGTGGGGACTTCAACCTACCCTCGGTATGTTGGCAAAAATACTTGTTCAAAACCGGTGGTAGGCAGAAAATATCTTCCGAGATTGTCCTAAATGCTTTCTCCGAAAATTATTTCAGGCAGTTAGTCCACGAACCCACGCGAATTGTAAATGGTTGCGAAAACACACTTGACCTCTTGGCCACAAACAATCCAGAGCTTATAGAGAGCATCATGACTGATACAGGGATTAGTGATCACAAGGTCATTGTAGCTAGGCTCAATACCATTTCTTCCAAATCCATCAGAAACAAACGCAAAATAATTTTATTTAAAAAAGCGGATAAAGTGCCACTAGAAGCCTTCCTAAAAGACAATTTCCACTCCTTCCGAACTGACTATGCGAATGTAGACGAGATGTGGCTCAAATTCAAAGATATAGTAGCAACAGCAATTGAGATATTCATACCTCATAAATTGGTAAGAGATGGAACGGATCCCCCGTGGTACACAAAAAAGGTCCGAACGCTGTTGCAGAGGCAACGGAAAAAGCATGCGAAGTTCAGAAGAACGCGAAATCCTGAAGATGGGCTAAAATTTACAGACGCGCGAAATTTGGCACGTACTTCGATGCGAGATGCCTTTAATAGGTTCCACAACGAAACATTGTCTCGAAATTTGGTAGAAAATCCGAAGAAATTCTGGTCGTATGTAAAGTACACAAGCGGCAAGACGCAGTCAATACCTTCGCTGCTCAGTGCCGATGGTACTGTTATCGACGACTGTGCCGCTAAAGCGGAGTTATTGAACGCAGTTTTCCGAAATTCCTTCACCAGGGAAGACGAATGGAATATTCCAGAATTTGAAACACGAACATCTGCTAGCATGAGTTTCTTAGAAGTAGATACCTTAGGGGTTGCGAAGCAACTCAAATCGCTTGATACGGGCAAGTCTTCAGGTCCAGATTGTATACCGATTAGGTTCCTTTCAGATTACGCTGATACTATAGCTCCCTACTTAGCACTCATATACAACCGCTCGCTCACCGATAGATCTGTACCTACAGATTGGAAAATTGCGCAGGTCGCACCAGTGTTCAAGAAGGGTAGTAGGAGTAATCCATTTAACTACAGACCTATATCATTGACGTCGGTTTGCAGTAGGGTTTTGGAGCATATACTGTATTCAAACATTATGAATCACCTCGAAGGGAACGATCTATTGACACGTAATCAGCATGGCTACAGAAAACATCGCTCTTGTGCAACGCAGCTAGCTCTATATTCGCACGAAGTAATGGCCGCTATCGACAGGGGATCTCAAGTTGATTCCGTATTTCTAGATTTCCGGAAAGCTTTTGACACCGTTTCTCACAAGAGACTTCTAATCAAGCTGCGGAGCTATGGGGTATCGTCTCAGTTGTGCGACTGGATTCGTGATTTCCTGTCAGGAAGGTCGCAGTTCGTAGTAATAGACGGCAAATCATCGAGTAAAACTGAAGTGATATCAGGTGTTCCCCAGGGAAGCGTCCTCGGACCTCTACTGTTCCTGATCTATATAAATGACCTGGGTGACAATCTGAGCAGTTCTCTTAGACTGTTCGCAGATGATGCTGTAATTTACCGTCTAGTAAGGTCATCCGAAGACCAGTATCAGCTGCAAAGCGATTTAGAAAAGATTGCTGTATGGTGTGTCAGGTGGCAGTTGACGCTAAATAACGAAAAGTGTGAGATGATCCACATGAGTTCCAAAAGAAATCCGTTGGAATTCGATTACTCGATTAATAGTACAATTCTCAAGGCTGTCAATTCAACTAAGTACCTGGGTGTTAAAATTACTAACAACTTCAGTTGGAAGGACCACATAGATAATATTGTCGGGAAGGCGAGCCAAAGGTTGCGTTTCATTGGCAGGACACTTAGAAGATGCAACAAGTCCACTAAAGAGATAGCTTACACTACACTCGTTCGTCCTCTGTTAGAATATTGCTGCGCGGTGTGGGATCCTTACCAGGTGGGATTGACGGAGGACATCGAGAGGGTGGAAAGAAGGGCAGCTCGTTTTGTATTATCGCGTTATAGGGGAGAGAGTGTGGCAGATATGATACACGAGTTGGGATGGAAGTCATTACAGCATAGACGTTTTTCGTCGCGGCGAGACCTTTTTACGAAATTTCAGTCACCAACATTCTCTTCCGAATGCGAAAATATTTTGTTGAGCCCAACCTACATAGGTAGGAATGATCATCAAAATAAAATAAGAGAAATCAGAGCTCGAACAGAAAGGTTTAGGTGTTCGTTTTTCCCGCTCGCTGTTCGGGAGTGGAATAGTAGAGAGATAGTATGATTGTGGTTCGATGAACCCTCTGCCAAGCACTTAAATGTGAATTGCAGAGTAGTCATGTAGATGTAGATGTAGATGTGTTCATATTTTGTGGATTTGTTCCCCAAAAAAGAATGCCATAGCTAAGAATTGAGTGTACATATGAATAATATGTAACTAAAAGACACTGCATGTTACACACAGATGATAGAATTCTAAGGGCATAACATGCTGATGACATTCTGTTTGCAAGTACCTTTGTGTGTTCGCACCACTTCAGCTGAGAGTCGATATTCATTCCTAGAAATTTTGCATTTGTTACACAGTCTATAGAGGTGCCATCTACATTTAATTTAATATTGTCATTTTTCCTCTTCAAACTGAAGTTCATGGCATTAGTTTTCTTTATGTTTAATGTCAATTTGTTGCTTATTGACCAATCGTAAACTTCCTTGAGAGTTTCATTTGCTTTCTCGGTAAGGAGTTCTCTTGTTCTCTCAGTGACTATAATATTGCTGTCATCAGCGAAGAGAATTTTCTCACCATGAGTAACACTACTGGGAAAGACATTGATGTATATCAGGAATAGTATTGGTCCTAATATGCTACCTTGTGGAACCCCTATATTAATATGTTTTGGTTCTGATAAGTATTTTACTAAATGTTTAGATCTATTTGAAGTATGTGTTATCTCTACTCTTTGTACCCTATCTGTTAGGTATGATCGAAACCAGTCATTGGCTACCCCTCTTATTCCTAATGCTTCTAATTTATTTAATAGAATCTTGTGGTCGACTGTATCAAAAGCCTTAGAAAGATCCAAAAATATGCCTGTGACACACTCATCTTTATCAAGAGCATTAAGTACAACTTTTGTGAATTCTACTATGGCTGACTCCGTATTTTTGCCACTTCGAAAACCAAACTGTGATTTGCTTAAAAGATTGTATTTATTCAGATAATTCATTAATCTGTCTTTCATAATTGCTTCTATTATTTTTGAGAATGCTGACAGCAGGGAAATGGGTCGGTAATTTTCTATGTCTTCTGCATTACCTTTCTTAAGCAAAGGTACAACTCTTGCCTGTTTTAGCTGCTCTGGAAATGTCCCTGATGTGAAGGATTCATTTATTATATTTGTTAATGGGCCTTGTATAATCCCTATGCATTGTTTCAGTACACACATTGGTACATCATCTAAGCCTTCTGACTTTTTATTTTTTAGCTTTTGAACAGTTTTATTGACTTCATTCTCTGTGGTTGGAAGTAACATCATTGTATCTAGTGCAACAATTTTTGCAGGTGTTATATTTGTTTTGGGGAATTTTTGCTGTAACTTCTCTGCAATACTTGAAAAATGCTCGTTTACATAGTTTGCTAAGTGTTGTGGATCATTTATTACCTTATCCCCCTCCCTTAGCAGTATGTTATTCTGCGTTTGTTTGCCTCTCCCCATTTCCTTTTTTATAACATCCCAGACTGCTTTGCTTTTATTCTCTGCATTATATATTATTTTGTCATTAAATGACTTTTTTGCAGCAATCAGCACCTTCCTATAAATCTTTTTGTATCTATGATAGAAATTTAAGAATTCTGGATCATTGTGAATCTTTTTCATGGAACTGAGGTGTTTAAGTGTTTGGGAGGACTTCTTAATACCTGCTGTTATCCATCTGTTTTTGTGAGATGTTGATACAGTCATGCATACTTTTGGAAATGCTGTTTCAAAGTTCAATTTAAACAATGTGGAGAATTTGGAGAATTTCATATTCACATTGGTTTCCTTATACACTTCATCCCAGCTTTGTTTTTCTAGTTCTTTTGAAAAATCTTTTATTTTGATTTCTGATAGATGTCGTTTATAGGCTTGTAGTTTAGGGAATGATTCGATGCCTGATTTTACTGTTGTTATTTGACAGAGATGGTCTGATAGTCCGAGATCTTTTGCAGCTACATCACATTTTTCCCTGTCTATATTTGTGGCCACATGGTCAATTACTGATGCAGTCATTGTAGTAACCCTTGTTGCACTATTGACCAATAGGGACATGCCAAAACTTTGAAGGATATTTATGAAGGTGTTGCTGGATTCATTTATGATATTAGTGTTGATGTTTATGTCCCCACACAGAATTATGTTGACCTTTGTACTTGAGACTTTATCTAGAACTTCTGTTAATTTATTGAAAAAAGTGTGCACACTACCACTGGGAGATCTATACACACACAAAATAATTAATTTCTTGGTGATATCGAGCCCTGATAATTCAATAGCTGATATTTCAATGTGTTTGTCTTCACTTACTGTACTGAGGTCATGTCTAGATTTGAACTGTGTTCCTTTTCTGATATAAATGCATGATCCTCCACCCCTTGAAGTAGTTCTGCAGTAAGAGTTTGCCCTTTCATACAATGATAATACTACATGTTGAATTTCTGTGTCTCTACACCAGTGCTCAGTAATACAAACTACTGTGCAGTTCAAAGATTGGAGCTCAACTTCTAATGCTTGTATTTTATTTTTTATTGATTGCATGTTTTGATGGAGGATTGTTAAGTCTGTGAAATGCCCGATGTTACTCTTTCCGATGGTTTGTTTTTCTTTGTGACATCTGGTATGTGTGATTTTTGAAGTGTTATAATCTGTCTTGTGAGTGATTGTTTCAGTATTTTTTGAACTGCTAGAGATACTCTTTAGGCAGGGGAACCTGTTGTCTGGATTTATCCTAAAAAAGACCTACTTTTCCTACCTATGACAACAGGTATTTGACCATGTGTGGCCCGAGATCCACCCCCTATACTTTCATGAATCAGCTGTACCAATCTTCCCTTCCCAGTCCTGTTTAGGTGTAGGCCATGCCTAGTGAAACCCCATCTGTTGATAGTCTCGACGGGCACCAGAGAAACATGAGCAAAGTTGGCCGTCCTCAGAGCCATCCCCAGCCCCACATTGATTCGCCTCACAGCTCCATCAAGGCGTGGCTGATCATGACGCCGGAACAGCTCAACAAAGTGTACATTGGTGCCATGAGTCAGGGAAGCTATCTTGTCCAGGTCACCACCTATTTCATATGCCCCATCCCCGTCCAAACTGTTTCCCGCCCCACCCACTATCACTACATGGTCCTCTTTTGTAAAATCCTTACATAAAGACCCTAGGTCCTCTATCACATGACTTAGCCCTGCATTTGGTTTGAAGATACTGGTGGCCTGGTACGCTGCCCCTAAACTTTCCTGTAACTGAGGGCCTACACCTCGCCCATGGCTACTACCTAGCAGCAGCACTTTCTTCTTCCTAACACTTTGTACATTCCTAGGCTTCTTGGCCTCGGTTGAAGTGTACTGCACATTTCCTGCTCCTCGTTCTACCTGAGGCTCTTCTCCACTTAACTCTGGCAGTGGCAGATACCTGTTTTTGGTGTTGATGATAAAACTATCAGATCGCGTTCTCTTTCTTCCTATCCTCCTACCAGCTGCCAGTTCCCAACCACCCTCCTCCCCCCTATTTCCCTTTATCCTTATCAGTTCCTTCTTTGCTTCCTCCAACTGTGCCTGAAGGGCACAGATTTTCCTTTCCTGCTCCCCAATCAAAATGTTCCTACTGCATACTCTGCAGTTCCAGGAGAGAGCCTCTTCTGTTCTCCCAACATTCTCCCCACTGCATCCCCCCCAGTGAAAATATTTCCTACAAGATTGGCAACAAATCCCTCTACTCACTACCCTATAACAGCTCCCACATTTCTCACTCATGGTCAGTTTCGAAAGAATAGTTAAGTTTAAAGAATGTTTTAAATTTGTCAAGGTCGCGAGATTGTATGTCTGCAAGCAAAAAAAACGACACAAAGATCTTATGTGCGGTGGTTGTTGTTTTTCTACTGATTTAGAGATGCAAAAACAGAAGAATGCTTCAATAAGGTGTCATGCTATCATCGTTCGATGTGTTTTGTGTGGAGGAAATGATCTGATGCTTAACTGTAAACACTGATAATTTAAATTTATTATATCTTTTAAACAAATACAGTTACAGAATTGATATTTACAACGTTTGTCATTTTAATGATGCGCTTGTATATGAAATGTCGATCGTTAAGATCGATCAAAGCGTTCAGGTTGTAGCATTCAGGTCTTTGTTACAAAACTTGTTAACTTCACTTTAACAGTAAATCCTAAACTATTATAGATATGATGGAAAAAATTTATGGAGGAGGGCAGATTAAAATTACTGTGGCTTGATTCCCTGGACTACTACAGAATTAAATAGTTTTCTCAAATGTTTCCGTTTATGGCCGATCTTAGGTCCGCGATATTTAACACTGTTAAGTCTCCTCGCCCACAAACGGTTTCTACTGGGTTGCCCTATGAAATAGGTTCTCGTCTGTCTCTCCCGCACACTACAGCAATTTACCCTCAATAGACAATAGACGTCTGTGAGTTTCCCCATCCCGTGGTGAATCTGCGCCATTTGCGGCACGCGTCCTGGACGACAGGGTTCGTTTCACAATTCCTGTAGGCTGTCTCTTTCGGCCACATACTTAAATTAGAGCGAAATGCTCGTTAACTCACACTCTGCTCGGTAGCTGTGACATTTTAAGTGTTGCGCGTATGAAGTCGAGAATGAGTGATCATCAGTGTTCAATAAAGTAGTTTTGCTAGTGTGCCAAACCCTGTAAGAGTATGCAAGGACATTCTTGTCTGGACATATGTAGAACTGTGATCGAGACATTTCACGTCATCTAGGCGGGTCTTGCTGTTTCGTGAGCGTGTATGTATTCGGTATCACATCGCCAGTAGGTGGCTCGAGGTGAGTTCTATGAACTAAACAGACTTTGCGAGGTTTAATTGAAGGCAATACATTAAATTTGTTTCCGTGGAAATCTGAGTGTGGTATTTTCGTGTAACTTTTTCCCCGTTAACTTTAAAAAGTTAAACCGTTTTATTTTTGTGGAGAACGTCGGCGGAAGTTGCAGGAGGCAGCTGAAGGCGGTGTATGAACTGTTCGCTCTCTACATTTGCCAGTCCTCTAATCGGATCTGCCAATCTTCGTAAAAGTAGTTAGAGAGCTACAGTGGTCTTAATTATTGACCTTGGAGTTGTGGGAAGTTTAACTCCTGTCTCGCGGCTCAAAACCACGCTGGCGACGTTTCTTTGGACAGATTTAATAGAGCTCAAGTGCTGGTGATAAATGTGAGTTAGCTAATAAACGTTTCACACCATATCCGTGTACTAAACGTCGCGTAAATCGCCTCGCGCGCAATACGTTGCTAAGAACGCGTGGATTCTGGCCACGCCACGGAGCTACGCAGGTTCCGAGGAGTGACGAGAGGAACGTTTCAGCTCTTCAAAATTCACAATAGATCTTCTCACGTGAGACAGTTATGGCGGACGTGAAGGTTTTTACAACAGACGCATTCATTTACTAAACAGAAGATTGGGTATTTACTTTTATATTGCGACCATATTCTTAACTACTGTTGGCAAAAATGAGTAGTATTCTACGATATACATTTTTCCTGCACAGATAAAGGTTTTTAGTGATAAACAATAGATTTTTCTAACCCACGTTGGAATGTACCAGAGCTCCAAGCAGTAACAGAAAGCACTGATGCTCAAATCGATACAAGCACTGAAAGCTGGCTAAAGCCGGATATAAGCTCAGCCGAAATTTTTGCGAAGAACCTAACGGTGTTCCGAAAGGATAGGCTAAACACGGTTGGCGGTGGCGTGTTTGTTCCTGCCAAAGGTAGTTTATCTTGCCGCGAAATTGAAGCAGATACTTCCTGTTGAGTTAGTATCGACAGAGGTCATCGTTAGCAACCGGAATAAAATAACAATTGGATCCTTTTACCGACCTCCCAATTTAGATGATACAGTTGCTGAAAGATTCAAAGGAAACTTGAGTTTGATTTCAAACAGGTAGCCTATTCATACGATAACAATTGGTGGTGACTTTAATGTACCCTCGATATGTTGGCGATAATACATGTTTAACTTCGGAGGTACGCATAAAATATCATCCGAAATTGTGCTACACGCTTTCCCTGAAAATTATTTCGAGTAGTTAGTTCATGAGCCCACGCGAATAGTTCAAAATGGCTCTCAGCACTATGGGACTCAACTTCTCAGGTCATCAGTCCCCTAGAACTTAGAACTACTTAAACCTAACTAAGGACATCACACACATCCATGCCCGAGCCAGGATTCGAACCTGCGACCATAGCGGTCGCGCGGCTCCAGACTGCAGCGCCTAGAAGCGGCGCGAATAGTAAACTGTTGTGAAAACACACTTGACCTCTTAGCAACAAATAATCCTGAGTTAATAACGAGCATCAAAACCGATTGAGGAATTAGTGATTACAGAGTTGTCGTAACGAGATTGACTATTGCAATCCCCAAATCGTCGAAAAATATTCACTTGACGCCTTCCTAAGAGAAAATCTCCACGAATTCCAAATTATTAATATAAGTGTAGACCATATGTGGCTTAAATTAAAAAAAATAGTATCGGCAGCAATTGAGATATTTATACCAAATAAAACGACGGAGCTGATCCTCCTTGGTACACAAAACGGGTTAGAACACTGTTGCAGAAACAACGAAACAAACATGCCAAACTTAAACAGACGCAAAATCCACAAGATTGGCGATCTTTTACAGAAGCTCGAAATTTTGAGCGGACTTCAGTGCGAGATGTCTATGACAGTTTCCACAACGAAACTTTGTTTCAAAACCTGGCAGTAAATCCAAAGAGATTCTGGTCGTATGTGAAGTATGTTAGTGGGACGAAACAATCAATGCCTTCTCTGCGCGATAGCAATGGAGGTACTATCGAAGACAGTGCTGCCAAAGCAGAGTTACTAAACACTGCCTTCCGAAACGCCTTCACAAAAGAGGACGAAGTAAATATTCCAGAATTCGAATCGAGAACAGCTGCCAACATGAGTAACGTAGAAGTAAATATCCTCGGAATAGTGAAGCAAATTAAATCTCGTAATAAAAGCAAGTCTTCTGGTCCAGGTTCCTTTCGGAGTATTCTGATGCATTAGCTCCATACTTAACAATCATATACAACCGTTCGCTCGACGAAAGATCCGTACCCAATGACTGGAAAGTTGCACAGGTCACACCAACATTCAAGAAAGGTAGTAGGAGTAATCCACTAAATTACAGGCCCATTTGTTAACGTCGGTATGCATCAGGATTTTAGAACATATATTGTGTTCGAACATTATGAATTACCTCGAAGAAAACAGTCCATTGACACACAATCAACATGGGTGTAGAAAACACCGTTCCTGTGAAATACAATTAGCTCTTTATTCACATGAGGTGTTAAGTGCTATTGACAAGGGATTTGAGATCGATTCCGTATTTCTGGATTTCCGGAAGGCTTTTGACACTGTACCACACAAGCGGCTGGTAGTGAAATTGCTTGCTTATGCAGTATCGTCTCAGTTATGTGACTGGATTTGTTATTTCCTCTCAGAGAAGTCACAGTGCGTAGTAATTGACGGAAACTCATCGAGTAAGGCAGAAGCGACTTCAGGCGTTCCCCAAGGTAGTGTTATAGGCCCTTTGCTGTTCCTTATCTATATAAACGATTTGGGAGACAATCTGAGCAGCCGCCTTCGATTGTTTGCGGATGACGTTGTCGTTTATCGATTAATAAAGTCATCAGAAGATCAAAACAAACTGCAAAACGATTTAGAAAAGATATCTAAATTGTGCGAAAAGTGGCAGTTGGCCCTAAATAACGAAAAGTGTAAGGTCATCCACATGAGTGCTAAAAGAAACTCGCTAAACTTCGGTTACACGATGAATCAGTTTAATTTAAAAGCCGTAAATTCAACTAAATACCTAGGTATTACAATTACGAACAACTTAAATTGGAAAGAACACGTAGAAAATGTTGTGAGGAAGGCTAACCAAAGGCTGCGTTTTATTGGTAGGACACTTATAAAATGTAATAGACCTGCTAAGGAGACTGCCTACACTACGTTTGTCCGTCCTCTTTTAGGATACTGCTGCGCGGTGTGGGATCCTTAGCAGGTGGGACTGACGGGGAACATCGAAAAGTTCAAAGAAAGGCAGCACGTTTTGTACTATCGCGAAATATGGGGGAGAGTGTCACAGAAATGGTACAGGATTTGGGATGGAAATCATTAAAAGAAAGGCGTTTTTCGTTGCGACGGAATCTTCTCACGAAATTTCAATCTCCAACTTTCTCCTCCAAATGCGACAATATTTTGTTGACACCAACCTACATAGGGAGGAACGATCACCACGATAGAATAAAGGAAATCAGAGCTCGTACGGAAAGATATAGGTGTTCATTCTTTCCTCGAGCTATACGAGTTTGGAATAATGGAGAATTGTGAAGGTGGTTCGATGATCCCTCTGTCAGGTACTTGAATGTGATTTGCAGAGTATCCATGTAGATGTAGATGATTTCTCCCGGAACCTCCCTTGTGTTCGCCGCAGTAAAAACTTAGGTTCAGTACTGGATTGGATTATTTGGGGGAGGAGTCCAGACGGCGGGATCATCGGTGTCATCGGATTAGGGAAGGACGGGGAGGGAAGTCGGCCGTGTCCGTTCAAAGGAACCATCCCAGCATTTGCCTGGAGCGATTTAGGGAAATCACGGAAAACCTGAATCAGGATGTCCGGACGCAGAATTCAACCGTCGTTCCCCAGAATGCGAGTCCAGTGTGCTAGCCACTGCACCACCTCGCTCGGTAAACTTAGGTTCACTTAATTGTGTTAGGGGCATGTAATTCACTGAAATGTGCGGAACTGTAGACAACGTTGTTCATACTGAATACTTTATGTCTGCGTCGTTGCGTTAGTATAACCGAAAGTCACTAAAATTACTGGGGAAACAAGGGAGTTACGAATGGAAAGAGGATTCAGCCAGAATTAACTGATGTAGCAACTTGTTTTACGTTCTGTTTAGTTTTTAAAAAAATGCTTGCTAAAGATACACCTTAGCCAGTACGGTGTACGAAGACGATCTACGCGAAAGAGGTCCCAAAGCTGCAAACACTGATGAAAAACTGATCAAATAAATGCACAATAATGTGTATATCTGTAGGTGACTAAAGACGAATGAAACAGCTCGGTTCAAAAATTGTTCAAATGGATCTAAGCACTATGGGACTTAACATCTGAGGTCATCAGTCCGCTAGACTTAGAACCACTTAAACCTAACTAACCTAAGGATATCACACAGATCCATGCCCGAGACAGGATTCAAACCTGCTACCGTAGCAGCAGCGTGGTTCCGCACTGAAACGCCTAGAACCGCTCGGCCACAGCTCTGTGCCACAGTAACATCAGAAGGAAGAGTACTTTACAACTGAGAGCAAGAGTTAGCTATGAGGGTGTCCTGAGCAAGCTTAAGAATAATGATCAAGAGAAAGTCAAAAGGACAAAAACAGCTTCAGTAGAAGAGTTGAAATTAGACGAGCTGTTGGCGTTTGTGATAAATCAAGCAAACAGCACCAACTCTTCCACACGATAAGCTCCGTAACAAACGTCGATGCGACTCCGCGATCGTAGACGTCGAATTGCTGAGATTGTTTGAATTTTAATTGCTTTGTGAGCTGTTACACCCTCTGATCATACCACCAGCGTTGGAAGGCGAAACGTTAGGGACAGGAAGATGTCTTGGCCGACGGCCTAATTTCCATAAAACAAATATCGGCAAGGACGCAAATGCTGGCCGTAAAAGCAAACATGGTTAAGCAAATTATATAATTATTGAAATGAATTTAAAAAGGCTGTGTGGTTCTACATATACATCTACATCTACATCCATACTCCGCAAGCCACCTGACGGTGTGTGGCGGAGGGTACCCTGAGTACCTCTATCGGTTGTCCCTTCTATTCCAGTCTCGTATTGTACGTGGAAAGAAGGATTGTCGGTATGCTTCTGTGTGGGCTCTAATCTCTCTGATTTTATCCTCATGGTCTCTTCGCGAGATATACATAGGAGGGAGCAATATACTGCTTGACTCTTCGGTGAAGGTATGTTCTCGAAACTTTAACAAAAGCCCGTACCGGGCTACTGAGCGTCTCTCCTGCAGAGTCTTCCACTGGAGTTTATCTATCATCTCCGTAACGTTTTCGCGATTACTAAATGATCCTGTAACGAAGCGCGCTGCTCTCCGTTGGATCTTCTCTATCTCTTCTATCAACCCTATGTGGTGCGGATCCCACACTGCTGAGCAGTATTCAAGCAGTGGGCGAACAAGCGTACTGTAACCTACTTCCTTTGTTGTCGGATTGCATTTCCTTAGGATTCTTCCAATGAATCTCAGTCTGGCATCTGCTTCACCGACGATCAACTTTATATGATCATTCCATTTTAAATCACTCCTAATGCGTACTCCCAGATAATTTATGGAATTAACTGCTTCGAGTTGCTGACCTGCTATTTTGTAGCTAAATGATAAGGGACCTATCTTTCTATGAATTCGCATCACATTACACTTGTCTACATTGAGATTGCAATTGCCATTCCGTGCACCATGCGTCAAGTCGCTGCAGATCCTCCTGCGTTTCAGTACAATTTTCCATTGTTGCAACCTCTCGATACACCACAGCATCATCTGCAAAAAGCCTCAGAGTACTTCCGATGTCATCCATCAGGTTATTTATGTATATTGTGAATAGCAACGGTCCTATGACTCTCCCCTGCGGCACACCTGAAATCACTCTTACTTCGGAAGACTTCTTTCCATTGAGAATGACATGCTGCTTTCTGTTATCTAGGAACTCCTCGATCCAATCACACAATTGATCTGATAGTCCGTATGCTCTTACTTTGTTCATTTGGTTGCTTAAAAACAGTCGCTACTTTACTCTGAATTTGTTTGTGAATTGTCACATGTTTCGGGTTTAAGCTATCGGCTGATGACCTATTACAGGCAGACAAAATTAACAGACATTATGTTACAAATACTGCAGAAACACTAATTTGTTATAAAAGTGAGTTTTAAATGAATAACATTGAAGAACAGATCGCTTTTTGATACAGAAATACATATAATTTTAGATACAAATACATCAGACTTGTATGTAGACGCCAAACACTACCACTTTTAACACGGTAATTTACAAGTAGCGTCATTAGTTGCACAGTTCCACACTAACTGTTGAAGTACCACACAAGCAACCGCCCGCGCCGCCGTTTGTGCTGGGAGGAAGGTTCGGTCTGTCTCGGTCTCGCCTCCTTTCCTTGTCTAGATATTTACAACCCTAAGTAACACAGACCAACAGAACTGGTCAACGATACGTCCAACGATAGAAAAAACACTCGTCTGAGTTGTAATTTCTTCGTTCCATTTGACTATGGTACTATTGTACTTTTTTCTGCTTTGACTCCTCTTTTATTTTGCACATTTTACTTTGCCTTTTGTCCTCAACGCATAACATGATCAAAATCTGAACTAAAGTTTCAAGGGCTATTATCTTATCAAATTACATAAATTTCATTTATACCGTCTAACGGTCCATGTGAATGATACACAAACGTTTCAAGTCGCTTGTTTGGCTGGCCCCTATGGCCGAACGGTTCTAGGTGCTTCAGTCCGCAACCGCGCAGCTGCTGCGGTCGCAGGTTCGAGTCCTATCCCGGGCATGGATGTGTGTGATGTTCTTAGGTTAGCTAGGTTTAAGTATTTCTAAGACTAGGAAACTGTGGCCGAACGGTTTTAGGTGCTTCAGTCCGCAACCGCGCAGCTGCTGCGGTCGCAGGTTCGAGTCCTGTTCCGGGCATGGATGTGTGTGACGTTCTTAGGTTAGTTAGGTTTAAGTATTTCTAAGACTAGGAAACTGAGGACCTCAGATGTTAAATCCCATAGTGCTCAGAGCTATTTGAACCATTTTTTTCGCTTGTTTGTTTATTACCACAACTTGGTCCACATACGTGAAATTTTTTCTCTTCCGAGGTGTCTACGGAACAAAATAACCGAATGAATCAATGACTGAGCAAAATGCAGTTGTAAGGTGTGTTTGTGTCTTAGAAAACTGAAGTACTCCCTTGAGCAGTGAAAGTGAAGCCATGAATTTTTATGGTGTGCGCAAAGTATGAATCTTTATACCCCTTAAAAGAGATTGGAAACGCAAAATGACCGTTTACTGTTAAGACAATAAATATCGACACACTCACGCTTCACGTAATGTAAGCGCAACTGAAATTAATTTTGAATAGCTTCTATTCAAAAGTTAAATTATAAATGATTCATCAAAAAACTGATTAAGAATTGAACGGCATGTTTTCTTCCAGTTTACAGCTTCCAGCAGTGCTGACGACGATGGCCCCTGATTCTAAGGATAAAATAATAACTGAACCATTAAGATCAGCGCACAAGTTATGACTTTCATTTCCACGTAATATCCCTATAAAGGGCAAGAAAGTAGAACTCATCCATAACGGCAGCCGTCGACTTAACGTTTCTCCATCTGAAATCTAATTTCATGAAAAGAGAAAATAGCTATTGCTAACGTTTTGCAATTGCAGACTTAATTCAGTGCGTTGTCTCTGATGCACCACAATACTCATTTGACGCAGTTAGCATCAACAAGTAACAGTAATATGGCGACATGACAGCGTTGCGCTCCATCACGTACAAATAACAAAGAAATAACTTGGTTTGGACGGAAATAATTCACAAAACAGTTTCATTAGTACATAGATACCAGCTGGCAAACCTGGCATTGCCTACGTATTTATTTCGCAAATTTTCTGTTAGAACCAAATAAAAAAATGATCTGTGTTTCATTTCCATGTATTCGTGAAAGAACTTCTGAAATTATGAAAAAATCGGACACAAAAATATGCATAACAACAAGTCTGTAAGTATAGTATCCAAATTAAGAAACATGGTTCCAAACAGTTTCTGTACGCTTGACGCAGCTGCTTCGCATGTATATTACGCGATTTTCTAAACTTCTCTATGACAACGGCTCTTCGTTGCTCTATAGACACCTATTGTTTCCGCCTAAACCCGTTTGCACTTCACAGTTGAAAGCTGTCAAAATCGCCGTCAGATGTCAGGGATTTCCTTAATTTGACTCGACTGTACGACTGTTGAAGTGACTTTTCCGTGTGTTTGGCTATGTGTGCATGCTTGTGCTATTAATAATACATCGTAAGATCACATACGGCTACACGCCATATATTCACTACAATTTCTTATCACGGGGCGAGTATTATTATTTTTCATATTGTTAATGCTTCCTACATTTTAGTACCCGATAAATAAATCACTTAGGAATGTCTGTATAGGCGTAAAATAAATTAGGAACAGCTCGGTGAAGAGCACCTTAATATTTTACTTTTAGAAATATCTCAGAGGTGTAAGTGAATGTCTTTCCGCATGAATAATAATTCATACTTTCGTGGATTCACGTAGAGAAACACCTTTTGCATGGTACACTTATTATTAATTTCAAGCTGAGAACTTTCTTAACTATGAAAATCTCGTTACTTCAACAAAAGAATGTTTTCATATCGATACGACTCTTTGCAAAATGAATGAAATTAACTTGATTTTAGTACGTCTGCTCAAAAAATTAATTGTAAACCCTCTCTCTTTTGCATTACACCACGTAATATTGGAGTAATACGGAAAAGTATCTGCAGTCTTGCAAATGGGAGCCAACAATAATAATTGCAACTTTCTCTGTGTTGCACGCTGATAATCGCAGGAAAACTTACAATTAAATCTTCACACATGTAGGGACACCTACCACTACTGAAATAAGTGGTATGGTTATGTAAGTACGAGAAACACGTTACAAGATAATTACGTCTCTTTCTTATACGAAGATTCGAACCAGAGTAAAATAACTATGAAAATCTACTTCTGTTGTTTTCATTACTCTCCAAACATAAATAGTCGTGCAGTAATCGATACTGCTTGGCATATATATCACACTGAGATAATTAACATTTCTTCGCACCCTTTTGCACAGAATAATAATGATGATGATGATTGGTTAGTGGGGCACTCAACTGCGCGATTATCAGCGCCCGTACAAATTCCCAACCCTTTCTCAGTCCAATCTCGCCACTTTCATGAATGATGACGAAGACAACACAAATACCCAGTCATCTCGAGGCAGGTGAAAATCCCAAACCATGCCGGGAATCGAACCCGGGACCCCGTGCTCGGGAAGCCGGAACGCGAACACGAGACCACGAGCTTCGGACATTTTTGCATAGAACATAGAACAACATTCGGGTCAACCATAAATAAATGTTTCTCATTCCCAGAGGACCAATACAGTGTCTTACCAGTAAATAATAAGTGTGTTAAAACTTCATGCGTGATGCGGCAATTATTCACGCACGCCAGTCTTTATGACGTCATATTTCTTGAAAGTGTCATACAATGAAATATTTGTATGGATAAATTCAGCGACGTATGTGCATAGTCTGCGAAATATGTTCCTAACAGTGTTAGTACTAAAGAAGTAATAAATTTAAACGTCAAGCATCATGTGGTAGTTTTTCACGTATCTCATTGTTTATGACGTCATATTTCCTGAACTATGTTAGATAGGTGGTTCTTACCATGACGGAGACTGTTGCCTGACAGTAAAGGACATGTGTACCACCCCCCCCCCCCCCTCCGACACACACACACACACACACACACAGAGAGAGAGAGAGAGAGAGAGAGAGAGAGAGAGAGAGAGAGAGAGATCTATTCGTAATATGTACAGATATTGTTGCCAAAAGAACAGTCCTAGGAAGAATGTGTTCTTCGTACACCACTTTAAACAAGGCAGTGACTTTATTTCAATTTAGGAGAGGTTGATAACTTTGAAAATCTCACTCCACGGTTTGAAACGATAATATTCACTGCTTTAATCAGCTTCCATTCAACGTAAATTTACCATTCTACGCTGTTGCATTTCGCCATTCGGATGGATATTACCAAAAGCCTGAGCGCGACATAATCGTGACTAAGCTGTGCAGAAATTTATAATTCTCTCCCAGTATAACCTAAGCAGGCGCTCGACATTTACCACGCAAGTAATTGGAATGATCTCACCGAAGTTCTTCATCAATACAGAAACTCCGACGCAGCAGACGCCAATCAGACAAAGCCAACCTTCTTCCCAAATCAATTGGGACTTTTAACCAGAACCAGAACGGCTTACTTCACATCAACCCGTCATCAGACAGGCCAGTAATCTTGTCGGGCCGACACGGGACCTACCGCCTTTTCACACGTAGCCGACAGCCGCACCGCATGTCGTGCCGTCCTTCCGTGTCTTGTGCGTTTTCAATTGACCTCGTCTACAAATGGAGCACGACCACCTGTTACCGTGGTATCTCTTGTACAGGTGTTTGAAAAGCAGGAGAAGAAGAAGAAGAGTGCATTGGGCCCATTCACTCAATATGAGAAGAGACGAAGTGCGTAAATTCTTTGTTCTTTTTGAGGAATTAAGGGGAGATGAACATAAGTTTTTCAATTATTTTCGGATGAGTTTACGACCCTTTGACGATGTACATGCACGAATGTAAAGTTCCATTCAGCACCTTAATACATCTTTCCTAGAATGTGTTCAACCTATACAAATGTTAACAAACACAATCATGTGAATGGGAAAGAAAAAAAAGCTAAAATTTTAAAAAAATATTATTGTCCTTAAGAATGTACATTTTTGTTATCACCTTAAAAAATTAAAATGTTGGTTAGAGATTTCGGCAATCAGTAAAATAGTCAGATGTATTTGCCAAGCTATTTGGTCTCTGCGCTATGAAAGTATGTAGCAAAGAGCAAATTTTCCTCACTGCATTGGAGCTGTAGATATAAAGAACATTCGTATCGTCCATACATGATCCATGTAACTCATTGAACTACAATTACAAAGGATATTGTGTTGATGGCTGTGGCTGACTCTGAATATACATTTATCTACGAAGATATCGGCAGTTATGGCAAATAGAGTGGCTCTACTATACTTAAAAAATGTTCTTTGTGGAAATCACTGACGGAAAAAACAGGTAACTCCTTAAGACAGATGCCTTCGTAGTACAGTAAGTCCAAAGGTACCTTGTTTTTTTAATTGGTGACGAAGCGTCTGGACTGCATCAGCACCTTGTACGACTATTATCTGGGACCAATTAACAGTTGTTAAAAGAGTGTTCAATTAACGCCTGTCGCGAGCCCGGAAGTTCACAGAATTTTTATTTGGGATACTGACTAATAAATGGAGGATTTTCCACAGAGGTATACATTTAACACCCGATTTTGCTCTTGACACTGTCAAGGCGTGCGTTGTTTTGAACAATACCATTGTTAAAAAAGAAGGCTACATCACTGAGGATACCCTATCCATAACTGGACTTGGAAGCATGACAAAAAGTGAATGTGCAGGTGGGGGAATTTCTGCCAATAATGTCCGATAAATGATGATGGATTATTTTATGACACCTGACGGATCTGTGATACAACAATTGTCTACAATCTAATATGCCACTGATGTAACTTTTTTTGTATTTAACCTAAAAAATAAAGATTTTTACTCACCATAGTCGACTCTTTGTCACACACCCGTTCAAAGCCTTCGTTTAGTTCTTTGCAAGCTTCTATACATACATTCCTGGTTTGTATTCAGTCCTTATAAGTACTTAAGTCTTGTCCCGCAAAACTGGTAGTTCCTGAACTAATATTATAAGGATTTCGATATCAATTTCCGGCATGATACAGTAGAATAGAAATGTCCAGAACAGAAAGAACCACCAACAAAGCATAACGCAACTCGAGGCACACGACAGCTGTCGGGTATAAAGGACCAAATATCTCATGAAATAAGCGTCAAACGAAAAAACTACAAAGAACGAAACTTGTCTAGCTTGAAGGGGGAAACCAGATGGCGCTATGGTTGGCCCGCTAATTGGCGCTGCCATAGGTCAAACGGATATCAAATGCTTTTTTTTTTAAATAGAAACCCCCATTTTTTATTACATATTCGTGTAGTACGCAAAGAAATAGAATGCTTTAGTTGGGCCACTTTTGTCGCTTTGTGAGAGATGGCGCTGTAATATTCACAAACATACGGTTCACAATTTTAGAAGAACAGTTGGTTGAGGGAGGTTTTTTAAATTAAAATACAGAACATAGGTACGTTTGAACATTTTATTTCGGTTGTTCCAATGTGATACATGTACCTTCGTGAACTTATCATTTCTGAGAACGCATCCTGTTACAGCGTGATTACCTGTAAATACCAAATTAATGCAATAAATGCTCAAAATGATGTCCGTCAACCTCAATGCATTTGGCAATCCGTATAACGACATTCCTCTCAAAAACGAGTAGTTCGCCTTCCGTAATGTTTGCACATGCATTGACAATGCGCTGACGCATGTTGTCAGGCGTTTTTGGTGGATCACGATAGTAAATATCCTTCAACTTTCCCCACAGAACGAAATCCGGGGACGTCAGATACGGTGAACGTGCGGGCCATCGTATGGTGCTTCGACGACCAATCCACCTGTCATGAAATATGCTATCCAATACCGTTTCAACCGCTCGCGAGCTTTGTGCCAGATATCCATCATGTCGGTAGTACATCGCCATTCTGTCATGCAATGAAACGTCTTGTAGTAACATCGGTAGAACATTACGTAGGAAATCAGCACACATTGCACCATTTAGACTGCCATCGATAAAATGGGGCCAATTATCCTTCTTCCCATAATGCCGCACCATACATAAACTCGCCAAAGTCGTTGATGTTCCACTTGCCGGAGCCATCGTGGATTTTCCGTTGCCTGTTTACGTTACCGCTGTTGGTGAATGACGTTTCGTCCCTAAATAGAACGCGTGCAAAAAATCTGTCATCGTCCCGTAATTTCTCTTGTGGACCGTGGCAGAGCTGTACAAGACGTTCAAAGTCGTCGCCATGCAATTCCTGGTGCATAGAAATATGGTACGGGTGCAATCGATGTTGATGTAGCATTCTCAACACCGACGTTTTTGAGATTCCCGACTCTCGCGCAATTTGCCTGCTACGGATGTGCGGATTAGCCGTGACAGCAGCTAAAACACCTACTTGGGCATCATCATTTGTTGCAGGTTGTGGTTGACGTTTCACAGGTGGCTGAACACTTCCTGTTTCCTTAAATAACGTAACTATCCGGCGAACGGTCCGGGCACTTGGATGATGTCCTCCAGGATACTTAGCGGCACACATAGCACACCCTCGTTGGGCATTTTGATCACAATAGCCGTAAATCAACACGATATCGACCTTTTCCGCAATTGGTAAACGGTCCATTTTAACACGGGTAATGTATCACGAAACAAAAACCGTCCGCACTGGCGGACTGTTACGTGATACCAAGTACTTATACGTTTGTGACTATTACAGCGCTGTCACAAAGCGAAAAATGTGACCCAACTAAAACATTCGTATTTCTTTACGTACTACACTAATACGTAATAAAAACTGGGAGTTCCTATTTTAAAAAAACGCAGTTGATATTCGTTTCACCTATGGCAGCGCCATCTAAAGGGCGAACCTTAGCGCCATCTGGTTTGCCCCTTCGAGATAGACAAGTTTCGTTCTTTGTAGTTTTTTCGTTTGATGCTTATTTCGTGAGATATTTGACCCAGTCACTATCAATGGACCACCCTGCATGGGCAGCGCTCAAATGTTCTGCATGCCCCACAACCTGCGGCGGTATTTCCGCATGACACTGACAACAGGCCGACGCAGTAGGATCCGCCGGTTCCCACTGCCTTGGCCCGGCTGTCGGCTGTCGTTTAGCCGACCACGTCGCCTATCGCCCAGGTGTGAAACGTCCCGTAACCGCCTCACCCTCACAACCGGCTAGCCGGTGCCTGCTGCCAGGTGTCGGGTAGATGTGAGACAAGCCTAAAACAAAGAACATCTCGTGCCGCTAAACCGAAATGCTTCCTATTGCCTGAGATCCAAAGAACCTCCTAAAGATCTAAATTTTCTTCCGTGGGCTTACAAAAAGGTTGCTCAAACAGCTTATTTCAGTTGAAACGTCCCGTTAGAAAAATTATACAAGACTGTGCTTAAACTGACACACAGTATTTTTAGCGCAACGCAATCCGACTTTCAAAAATCCCTACAAAAGAATGGCCCTGACTAATATTAACCTATACGTTTCACAAATCACTTACCTCACAAAAATCGTCGTTACTCAAGCTACTGCAATACAGCGAGCGCCACTACTGCCAGCTAAATAAAAGATTCAAACTACTGAAGGCACTAACTACTGATAGGCATAGTTAGCAAATGACAGATTTTAATACAGAACAAACAATGTATTTACCTTAATAGTCAAAATATATATAGCAGTTCATGACATCCAGTCTTACAAATTTCCAAACTCCGCCATCTCTCTCCCCACGTCCACCACTGCTGGCGGCTCACCTCCAACTGCGCAACGCTACGCGCTGTTAACAGCCAACTGCCCAGCGCTACAATGGCAGACAACAATGCAAACTAGCCACAGACTTCACACAGCACAGCCAGTGATTATCAGAGCGCTACGTGGCGTTACCAATATAAAAAACCTAAAGAGCCTACTAACATAGCCCCCATGCTCCCCACAAAAAAATTTACAAATTGTTTTGGGCAGTGGCCAATACAGATTTGAATTTTTTTTTTTCATAATTACAATAACAAGGAAATGAAATGCACACACTTATCGATACAATGTTGGTCAGAAGCTAAAATTTTCGCACAGTCCATAAAGACAGTCCTGATCATTCATCACAGTAAAATTGCAGGGTTTTTTTTTCCTCAAAGTCTGAGCAGTAAGAGAAAATCCACATGGAAGTAGTGGATTTCCATGCAATCTTGAAGAAGTAGTGTTGTCCTTCTATCGGAAAGACAGTGCTGACTTTTGACATGCAGACAGGTAATGGGCCACAACAGAGCAAACCCACAGCAGAGTCAGTCGAAGTTTTGAAGAATATTGGTAGGTAGGTCAACACAGAGTAGACCCATTGTAGTCCTGGTAGAGATTATGATATTGGTGGGCCACCAGAGGTGCAGACCCACTGCAGTCCGTGTAGAAATAATGGTATTGATGAGTCATCAAAGGTGTAGAGCCACTTCAGTCCTTGTAGAGATGGCTAGCAGCCAACTGTTGCGACTGTGAAGGTGCACAATCACCATCGAAGAGTCTTGTGGACAATATAGCAAGTCCATCAACCACCACTTGTGCATGCACAATGTTTTTAGAATTGTCCTTAGAACCAGCAATGCTGTTAACCAGTCCCTTGATGAATTATCAACACATGTGCAAACACCATCAGTCCCTACTTCTCACATATTGTCCATATACTATGACCAACAGAAACGCGTGCAGTGAAATGTAATTTGATCAACTGGTGTCAATTACAATTTTATAACATAAGAATACAATAACAAAGGTACAAAATATAACATTAAAGAACATAATAGTACAGATAACTTTTGTAGTAAAACAGGCTTTACAAAAGAATAGAAATAAACATGCACGTCAGTGTTACAAAAATTATGACATAAGTACACACATAAAGATCAGAATAACTTTTAAAACATAAACTTCACATATGAACAACAAAACAGAACAGATAAATAATGTCTAAACATCTTTACAAAGTAAGCAACATATTATCAGAAAAATTCTACAACATAACTCTCATCAGATAAACACATAAAGACAGGAAGAACACAAATACCCAAGGGTACACAAACACATAGTGGGATAACACAAGAGGAAGGAGCAGGGTTTGTTTTCAGTGTAACATTTGGTACTGCAGTCCAACCCAAAACTTCATTCCATAGATCTTTCGTCTTATTTCAACATTTGTTTCTACCAAAAAAATCCTATCCAAACATGCTTTCTGTATTCTGTTCACATCCTCTTTCACAAGTAGTTTTTCTCCACTGTACACTACTTTTTTGGCCAAACTATTTTCTTATAGCTTCTCAATGCTTTTCTTCCAATTCATCATAGTTAGTTTCTTATATAGTCTACCCACTCTTAAGCTAACTTAAACCTACTCAGCTCAGATGCTAAACTAAGGGACGACGCAATGCAGCAGCACAAAACAATTAACACAAACAGCAATGACAAAAAAAATGGCAATTGACAAAGCAAGCTACAGTAAATCTAAATTACCAAGCAATGCAACATTACAACTGATATGAACCAATGTGCAGCAACAAGAAAAATAAATCAGTAGTAAAACTAGCTTAACAGAGTAATACAAAGCACCAGCAGCAGCAAATACAATGACTTATATCTAAACATGACAAAGCTCAAGCAGAAAAAATATTACACTAAAGACAACAATGCAGATAAGGGAAATGTATATTCACGTCTTAATGTCTATATAATTAAAGTGGTGCACCACAAAAACTTATTGTAAAAAAATATTACCATGTACTTGAAAAGAAAATTCTGTATGCAATTCCTGTGAAGCGAAATGTCTTTTTGAGCTCCTTCGTTTTGTTTTCAAGTACATCATAAAGTTATTATTTACTGGATCTGTAGGCATAAAATATTTATATTAGTACATCCATTAAATTTTATAGTAACTAATGCTGCAGTGCAGCTAGAAACTAGGTGTTAAACAAAATAGGCAAAGCAAGGCGTAAAACGTCATTCACTAGCCATATGGCATTTCATAATTCAGTAAACAATCTTTCAACTAGCAAGACAATAGACGTGAAATGTTTCTAGTCGTTTCATTTGGCATTTTAATAAATATCATCAACTAAGAGCTCCACAGTATAATCATATGTTTTCAAGTTAGAGCGTGTCGTATTTATGATGCTTTCTACACGGGAATGAATGTCAATAGCGAGGATAATGGCCTCTTTGTTTTCCCTAATGGCTTTCTTTTGTCAGGTGGCAGTCGCGCAGCTGGATGCCCACGACGCATTACGTTTAGGTGGTCACGTAACTGTCTTACCGAAATATTTACGACACCAGTTTCCGCTACAGTGGCAGTCTCATATAAAAAAATCCACAGGTCAAGAATTTGCGTTACACGTCTGTAGAAACAAAATCCTATTGATATAACACTGTCCAAAAAATTTTCGTCGGCATTGTAATACATTCACGCACTTACATACATTTCATATCTCTTAAAGTACGATTCTTGGTTTCCAACAACCTTTTCCACAAACCAGAGTCCCTAACCACTACTTATTATTCCTTACCTTATTATACATATACATATTCGTATACACTTCTTCAATATTTCAACATAACAGATATGTAGCATAATCAAATAACTCATATAGCACCAGCTGAAACATACCTCAGCAGCATTATTCACATCGTCGTCGTAATAATAACATCATAACACCTCAGTCAAATCTCAAAAACGTCATAGCTTTCTGCAATAATTTCAAAACCTAAAAAAAAATTCTCTGCTCATGTCAAAAGTGTCATCTAGCTCAAACGTTCCTTAAAAATCATGATCTCATACCAAATATGTCATTCAAACCTCTCATAGTATCACAATGGTTCCGAAAAAGTATGAACAGTTCACAAAGTACAGACAAAATACAATTACGTAAGTGTGAAGTTGTCCAACTGTGTAATTATGTAAACATCTGTCACTGATGTAGTATAATAAATGTTTGTTTCTCTCAGTTAAATGATCAGATAGCTGTGTAATTTATGTGTTAGAGAAATATGGTACCGATGTGTAAAGTTGTATAAGAAGATACCATATTAGCTAGGGCTCCTTGTGCTTGCCAGACACATGGTACACAAAGTAGGCGTGTACCCCCCTGAGGATTAATGTAATTATATCCTCAGGTGTTGCAGATTACAGCAATGGAATGAAACGTATCATGGAAAACCTTTGTAACATTGTAGTTCAAATATCTTTAAAAATAAATGTCTTAAGTACAAAATTAGTCACTCAAATACGTGTACTGTAGCGCTAAGCTGTGCGTCTTGTTGTAAGATAATCTCTGTGGAAGTGTCGTAGTTATCGTCCTCCGAAAGCTAAGTTCTGCAGAAGTCAATGTACTTACCTCATGATAAACAAAAGTGAAATGCTTTGCGTATAGATATCGCAGTTACTACGCTTATTGTCGTGATGAAGTAAGTACTGTACTGTAGCGTATTGTTGTGCTACAGAAAAGGCTGTCTCATTGTAGCTATACCACAAAGTTACTACTAAAACATGCTTTCCTTTCCAGAAGAATCCACAAAACTGTGCGGATATAAAACAGAAACACCGCAAAAGCAACATTGTAAATTGTCACTCATTAGTAGCGTCGTGATAAAATCGTGTAGCTGTCACATAAACTAACAACTGTGTCATCTGCTATCTCTCAGAAAGTACTTTAAATCCAGAATGTATTTTCAAGTAAATCAAAATCTTGCATTTAAATCTCATTAGCAGTACCGGTACATGTTCTAAGTATGTTAGCCTTACAGTCGTTACGTAATCGTGCAACTAACAAGCAAGAATGTACACACACAATAACACTGTGTCGTCAGTTCACTATAACAATGCACTCGTAAATACTGTCCCCTTAGAAAAATTATACAAGACTGTGCTTAAACTGACACACAATATTTTTAGCGCAACGCAATCTACCTGACTTTCAAAAATCCCTACAAAAGAATGGCCCTGACTAACATTAACCTATACGTTTCACAAATCACTTACCTCACAAAAATCTTCGTTACTCAAGCTACTGCAATACAGCGAGCGCCACTACTGCCAGCTAAATAAAATATTCAAACTACTGAAGGCACTAACTACTGATAGGCATAGTTAGCAAATGACAGATTTTAATACAGAACAAACAATGTATTTACCTTAATAGTCAAAATATATATAGCGGTTCATGACATCCAGTCTTACAAATTTCCAAACTCCGCCATCTATCTCCCCACGTCCACCATGGTTGGCGGCTCGCCTCCAACTGCGCAACGCTACGCACTGTTAACAGCCAACTGCCCAGCGCTACAATGGCAGACAACAATGCAAACTAGCCACAGACTTCACACAGCACAGCCAGTGATTATCAGAGCGCTACGTGGCGTTACCAATATAAAAAAACCTAAACAGGCTACTTACACAGTCAATAGAAAATGAATATAGGACAGTAACGTGAAGTATAAATAAGATGATTCGCGATTTACGAAAACCAAAAATGTTGTTGTTGTTGTCGTCTTCAGTCCTGAGACTGGTTTGATGCAGCTCTCCATACTACTCTATCCAGTGCAAGCTTCTTCACCTCCCAGTACATACTGCTGCCTACATCCTTCTGAATCTGCTTAGTGGATTCATCTTTTGGTCTCCCTCTATGAGTTTTACCCTCCACACTGTCCTCCAGTACTAAATTGGTAATCCCTTGATCCCTCAGAACATATTCTACCAACCGATACCTTCTTCTACTCAAGTTGTGCCACAAACTCCTCTTCTCCCCAATTTTATTCAGTACCTCCTCATTAGTTATGTGATCTACCCATTTAATCTTCAGCATTCTTCTGTAGCACCACATTTCGAAAGCTTCTATTCTCTTCTTATCCAAACTATTTATCGTCCATGTTTCACTTCCATACATGGCTACACTCCATACAAATACTTTCAGAAACGACGTCCTGCCACTTAAAACTATACTCGATGTTAACCAATTTCTCTTCTTTAGAAATGCTTTCCTTGCCGTTGCCAGTCTACATTTTATATTCTCTCTACTACGACCATCATCAGTTATTTTGCTCCCCATATAGCAAAACACCTTTACTACTTTAAATGTCTCTTTTCCTAATCCAATTCCCTCAGCATCACCCGACTTAATTCGACTGTGGTGTCACTGCCAGACACCACACTTGCTCCGATAGTATACGTCGGACCCGCGTGTCGCCACTATCAATGATTGCAGACCGAGCGCCGCCACACGGCAGGTCTAGACTTCCTAGCACTCGCCCAGTTGTACAGCCGACTTTGCTAGCGATGGTTCACTGACAAAGTACGTTCTCATTTGCCGAGACGATAGTTAGCATAGTCTTCAGCTACGTTATTTGCTACGACCTAGCAAGGCGCCATTATCAGTACTATTGATATTGTAACTCATGTACCGTCAAGAGCGACGTTCTTCATTAATAGATTAAAGTTAAGTATTCCACCAGCTACGTCCGTTTTTCTCAATTATAATTCCCTTGTCATGTTCCAGACCTCACGTCAGCCTGCGTGAGCTAAAACGCGTGCATTTCGGCCTCCTTTAGCAATATGGTTGGCTCTCCTGCCAACCTCAACATCGACTATATTCTATTATCCTCATTTGGCGTTAGTTAATGTTCATCTTATTCCCTCCTTCCAAGACACTGTCCATTCCGTTCAACTGCTCTTCCAAGTGCTTTGCTGTCTCTGACAGAATGACAATGTCATCGGCGAACCTCAAAGTTTTTATTTCTTCTCCATGGATTTTAATGCCTACTCCGAATTTTTCGTTTGTTTCCTTTACTGCTTGCTCAATATACAGATTTAATAACATTGGGGAGAGGCTACAACCCTATCTTACTCCCTTCCCAACCACTGCTGGCCTTTCATGTCCCTCGACTCTTATAACTGCCATTTGGTTTCTGTACAAATTGTAAATAGCCTTTCGCTCCCTGTATTTCACCCCTGCCACCTTCAGAATTTGAAACAGAGTATTCCAGTCAACATTGTCAAAAGCTTCTATAAGTCTACAAATGCTAGTAACGTCGGTTTGCCTTTCCTTAATCTTTCTTCTAAGATAAGTCGTAGGGTCAGTATTGCCTCACGTGTTCCAACATTTCTACGGGATCCAAACGGATCTTCCCCGAGCTCGGCTTCTACCAGTTTTTCCATTCGTCTGTAAAAAATTCGCATTAGTATTTTTCAGCCGTGACTTATTAAACTGATAGTTCGGTAATTTTCACATCTGTCAACACCTGCTTTCTTTCGAATTGGAATTATTATATTCTTCTTGAAGTCTGAGGGTATTTCGCCTGTCGCATATATCTTGCTCACCAGATGGTAGAGTTTTGTCAGGACTGGCTCTCCCAAGGCTCTCAGTAGTTCTAATGGAATGTTGTCTACTCCAAGGGCTTTGTTGCGGCTCACGTCTTTCAATGCTCTGTCAAACTCTTCATGCAGTATCATATCTCCCATTTCATCTTCATCTACATCCCCTTCCCTTTCTATAACATTGCCCTCAAGTACATCGCCCTTGTATAGACCCTCTACATACTCCTTCCACCTTTCTGCTTTCCCTTCTTTGCTTAGAACTGGGTTTCCATCTGAACTCTTGATATCCATGCAAGTGGTTCTGTTTTCTCCAAAGGTCTCTTTAATTTTCCTGTAAGCAGTATCTATCTTATCCCTAGTGAGATAAGCCTCTACATCCTTACCTGTGTCCTCTAGCCATCCCTGCTTAGCCATTTAGCACTTCCTGTTGATCTCATTTTTAAGACGTTTGTATTCCTTTTTGCCAGCTTCATTTACTGCATTTTTATATTTTCTCCTTTCATCAATTAAATTCAATATTTCTTCTGTTACCCAAGGATTTCTAACAGCTTTCGTCTTTTTACCTACTTTAACCTCTGCTGCCTTCACTACTTCATTCCTCAGAGCTACCCATTCTTCTTCTACTGTATTTCTTTCCCCTATTCCTGTCAATTGCCCCCTTATGCTCTCCCTGAAACTCTGTACAACCTCTGGTTCTTTCAGTTTATCCAGGTCCCATCTCCTTAATTTCCCACATTTTTGCAGTTTCTTCAGCTTTAATCTACAGGTCATAAGCAATAGATTGTGGTCCGAGTCCACATCTGCCCCTGGAAATGTCTTACAACTTAAAACCTGGTTCCTAAATCTCTGTCTTACCATTATATAATCAGTCTGAAACCTTCTAGTATCTCCAGGGTTCTTCCATGTATAAAACCTTCTTTTATGATTCTTGAACCATGTGTTAGCTATGATTAAGTTGTGCTCTGTGCAAAATTCTACCAGGCGGCTTCCTCTTTCATTTCTTACCCCCAATCCATATTCACCTACTATGTTTCCTTCTCTCCCTTTTCCTACACTCGAATTCCAGTCACCCATGACTATTAAATTTTCGTCTCCCTTCACTACCAGAATAATTTCTTTTATCTCATCATACATTTCACCAATTTCTTTATCATCTGCAGAGCTAGTTGACATATAAACTTGTACTACTGTAGTAGGCTTGGGCTTCGTGTCTATCTTGGCCACAATAATGCGTTCACTATGCTGTTTGTAGTAGCTTACCCGCACTCCTATTTTTTATTCATTATTAAACCTACTCCTACATTACCCCTATTTGATTTTGTATTTATAACCCTGTATTCACCTGACCAAAAGTCTTGTTCCTCCTGCCACCGAACTTCACTAATTCCTACTATATCTAACTTTAACCTCTCCATTTCCTTTTTTTAATTTTTTAACCTACGTGCCCGATTAAGGGATCTGACATTCCACGCTCCGATCCGTAGAATGCCAGTTTTCTGTCTCCTGATAATGACGTCCTCCTGAGTAGTGTCCGCCCGGATATCCGAATGGGAGACTATTTTTTACCTCCGGAATATTTTACTCAAGAGGACGCTATCATCATTTAATCATACAGTAAAGCTGCATGCCCTCGGGAAAAATTACGGCTTTAGTTTCCCCTTGCTTTCAGCCGTTCGCAGTGCCACAACAGCAAGGCCGTTTTGGTTAGTGTTACAGGGCCAGATCAGTCAATCATCCAGACTGGTACCCCTGCAACTACTGAAAAGGCTGCTGCCCCTCTCCAGGAACCACAAGTTTGTCTGGCCTCTCAACAGATACCCCTTCATTGTGGTTGCACCTACGGTACGGGTATCTGTGTCGTTGAGGCACGCAAGCCTCCCCACCAACGGCAAGGTCCGTGGTTCATGGACCATATTATAGGTAAAATGAAATTCCGAAATGAACAGGCAACTTTCAAAGTGAATGTCAGAGATGCAGCCTGATGACTGGAGTGACTGTGGGCGGCGCGTCTGTCTGTTTGCAGAGTGGGAGTGCGACCCGGCGGAGGTGGTGTCGCGGGCCGGCGAGCAGGTGGCTGCGGGGGCGGACACGGCGACGGCGGCGGCCTGGCGCTCCCTGGGCGGCTGCCTGCCGGACTTCCTGGCCTCGCTGGAGGGCGTGCACGACGTGCTGCAGGGGCAGGCGGCCGCCGCTGGAGAAGACGGTGAGGGCTCCAGCGGCTCGCGGTGATGAGGTTTGGTGTTGGGGGAGGGGGGGGGGGGGGGGGGGTGCACGGACGGACTTGTGTGGTGGGATCCACGACTGGGCACCGTCTCATTTAAGTCGCCTCCTCTTCAAGCCAAATTATTGCTGTTCACTCGAGGTGTAGTCCCTGCATACTCTTGAATACAGCAAATTTTCGTCGCCAGTGTACGTCTTGGGGAGACCTTCACTGTTGACGCCTGCATTTCGGCTCGAAAATCACCTTGCCGTCACTCTTGAAGTACCTGTCACGGAATGCCATAGCGTATGCCTCTGTGCCCTGTGCAAACGATCTGGATCACGGTCCTGGAGCAAACACGGACCCTTGGAGAACTTCCCACAACACTGGGTCTAGACAGCTAACTCATCAGGAGATTTCGGTACTATGTTCTGTGTTGGTTTGCCCCTTACGAGCGTAACCTGTTATCGCAAGACCACTGCACTCTCAAGAAAGATTCAATGGCATCTTATCCAATTACGATTAGCTCTTCATCATGTTCATCAGTGACTAACCCACATGTTTCGACTGATTGCTTTGTCCTTTTATCTCACAGTCATAATGATGCACACTACAGTGAATAGGCGGCCAAAGAAGTCACCTGAAGGGGCCTGAAAATTGCTGCAATGCTTCCGAAGATCTCCATCTACATCTCCATCAATACTCCGCAAGCCACCAGACGGTGTGTGGCGGAGGGTACCTTGAGTACCTCTACCGGTTCTCCCATCTGTTCCAGTCTCGTATTGTTCGTGGAAAGAAAGACTGTCGGAATGCCTCTGTGTGGGCTCTAATCTCTCTGATTTTACCCTCATGGTCTCTTCGCGAGATACACGTAGGAGGGAGCAATGTAGTGCTTAACTCCTCGGTGAAGGTATGTTCTCGTAACTTCAACAAAAGCCCGTACCGAACTGCAGAGTCTCCCATTGGAGTTTACCTATCATCTCCGTAACGCTTTCGCGATTATTAAATGATCCTGTACCGAAGCGCGCTGCTCTCCGTTGGATCTTCTCTATCTCTTCTATCAACCATATCTGGTACGGATCCCACACCGGTGAACAATATTCAAGCAGTGGGCGAACAAGTGTACTGTAACCTACTGCCTTCGTTTTCGGATTACATTTCCTTAGGATTCTTCCAATGAATCTCAGTCTGGCATCTGCTTTACCGACGATCAACTTTATATGATCATTCCATTTTAAATCACTCCTAATGCGTACTCCCAGATAATTTATGGAATTAACTGCTTCCACTTGCTGACCTGCTATATTGTAGATAAATGACATAGGATCTTTCTATGTATTCACAGCACATTAGGCTTGTCTACATTGAGATTCAATTGCCATTCCCGGCACCATGCGTCAATTCGTTGCAGATCCTCCTGCATTTCAGTACAATTTTCCACTGTTACAACATCTCGATATATTACAGCATCATCCGCATAAACCCTCAGTGAACTTCCAATGTTATCCACAAGATCATTTATGTATATTGTGAATAGCAACGGTCCTACAACACTCCACTTCGGCGCACCTGAAATCACTCTTACTTGGGAAGAATTCTATCCATTGAGAATGACAAGCTGCATTCTGTTATCTAGGAACTCTTCAATCCAATCACACAATGGATCTGATACTCCATATGCTCTTACTTTGTTCATTGAACGACTGTGGGGTACTGTATCGAATGCCTTGCCGAAGTCAAGAAACACGGCATCTACCTGAGTCTCGTGGACGAATAGCGCGAGCTGGGTTTCACACGATCGTCTTTTTCAAAACCCATGTTGATTCCTACAGAGTAGATTTCTAGTCTCCATAAAAGTCATCTACATCTACGCTTATACTCCGCAAGCCACCCAACAGTGTGTGGCGGAGGGCACGTTACTTGCCACTGTCATTACCTCCCTTTTCTGTTCCAGTCCTGTATGGTTCGCGGGAAGGACGACTGTCTGAAAGCCTCTGTGCGCGCTCGAATCTCTCTAATTTTACATTCGTGATCTCCTCGGGAGGTCTAAGTACGGGGAAGCAATATATTCGATACCTCATCCAGAAACGCACTCTCTCAAAACCTGGCAAGCAAGCTACACCGCGATGCAGAGCGCCTCTCTTGGAGCGTCTGCCACTTGAGTTTGCTAAACATCTCCGTAACGCTATCACGGTTACCAAATAACCCTGTCACGAAACGCGCCGCTCTTCTTTGGATCTTCTCTATCTCCTCCGTCAACCCGGCCTAGTACGGATCCCACACTGATGAGCAACACTCAAGTATAGGTTGAACGAGCGTTTTGTAAGCCACCTCCTTTGTTGATGGACTACATTTTCTAGGGACTCTCCCAATGAATCTCAACCTGGCACCCGCTTTGCCAACAACTAATTTCATATTATCATTTCACGTCAAATCGTTCCGCACGCATACTCCCAGATATTTTACAGAAGTAACTGCTTCAAGTGTTTGTTCCGCTATCATATAATCATACAATAAAGGACCCTTCTTTCTATGTATTCGCAATACATTACATTTGTCTATGTTAAGGGTGAGTTGCCACTCCCTGCACCAAGTGCCTATCCGCTACAGATCTTCCTGCATTTCACTGCAATTTTCTAATGCTGCTACTTCTCTGTATACTACAGCATCATCCGCGAAAAGCCGCAGGGGATTTCCGACACTATCTACTAGGTCATTTATATATATTGTGAAAAGCAGTGGTCCCATAACACTCCTCTGTGGCACGCCACAGGTTACTTTAACGTCTGTAGACGTCTCTCCATTGATAATAACATGCTGTGTTCTGTTTGCTAAAAACTCTTCAATCCAGCCACACAGATGGTCTGATATTCCGTAGGCTCTTACTTTGTTTATCAGGCGACAGTGCGGAACTGTATCGAACGCCTTCCGGAAGTCAAGGAAAATAGCATCTGCCTGGGAGCCTTTATCTAATATTTTCTCCGTCTCATGAACAAATAAAGCAAGTTGGGTCTCACACGATCGCTGTTTCCGGAATCCATTTTGATTCCTACAGAGTAGATTCTGTGTTTCCAAAAACGACATGATACTCGAGCATACCGCAGTCCACCGATTTTTCTTGAATAGAAATGAGCGCGACGACCTTTATTACCTTGAACTTGGGATGTGATACAGCCGGACGAGCCATCACGAAGAATAGCACGGAGTAGTCGAAAGCAACGAGAAACTATCACATTAAAGATCCATTTGGATATCTCACGTGGAGCAACCATGGCAGTATCTAATGATGTATGTGTCCCCCATCTGATCACGAATTTCGTACGTCTGGTTGGAGAAGTGGCGAAGCTTCTCGCGTCGCCATTTCCACGAAATTCTGGCAGAGAAGCAGCAGGAGAATCAGAAAAAGAGAGAAAAAGATGAATTTAACATCACCACCAGGAATGTCCTAACATTGTTAAATATTGGAAAACTAGGGGAAGCCAAGAAGACTATGCTAAAGTGTCATCTGGATATTTTAGAATATTAATGATAAAGTTAAAAGCAACCTCAGTTGACGTAACCATAACTTAGGTATATTTACCAGCAGCAAATTCTAACCATGAGGAAACTGAAAAAAAAAATTAGGACTGCATCAAAGAATTAATGAAAATGATAAACACCAAACATAAATGCTGCGAAGTCCGTGACTCTTCGTTTATCGGTCTGCTGTTCACGTATAATAATTTTAATAATCAGTCATTTTGTTCATTTGAAAGGACTTTCTTGTTGTGGTTTTTTCAGTTACCGTCTCTGCTGTGGCTCCTTGGAACTACTGCTCACAAATGTGAAATGGTGCCTGAAACGCGACGTCCCTATCAACAAGATGACGGTCAAAACAAATCTATGTCGCAGCTTGTAAAGCTTGACAAGATTTTCCTGTGGATTTCTCGATTTCTGTGTTGACAGTCAGCTGCTGTGTCTTCTGTGTATCTTGCTTGTCGAATTTGGTCGACGATCGTTGCTCCAAAAATACACAAAAAGTGTTCCTGGAATTCCACCGTCACGTAAAAAAAAAAAGATTTTATTTTTAATGACACTTGTATCAATCTCTTCCATGTGGAAATTACCACTAGAGCAACTGTAATTACGTGATATGACATGACAGAGACTGTTGGAGGAAAAAGTAAATGGCAATTATTGCGTCGTTTCATTGGTATTATCTCCATTTCTGAGACAGGCTGAGTAATTTCCTTGTTACTGTACTATAGGATGCTTGCAATTAATGTGTGGCTATTCACAGAGGTCCAGTGTGGGCTGTAATTATCGCATGGCAGCGATAATTGGTAGATATTCTAACGCTTTAATGCGGAATCAATTTACTCTGGAATTAAATTAGTTCAAGTTTTGGGCACCAGGTGCAAATCTGACACTATAAATGCAAGAAAGAGGTATAGAAATGTTTCCATATGCAATTGATTAGGAACGGTGCGTTGGCAGTAAACATCTAACAAGTGATAAAGGCATCATACGTATTAATTTTAGTATTAACCGGTACTTATACAATGAATTCAATTTGGGGAGCGGAGACGTCGACGTGACCAACAGTTGCTCGCAGCAGTTCCGGTTGAATTTTAGGTACGTGTTCCCATATACTGGTCTTCAGGTACAGACCGAACGTGTCCCTGGTAAACGCGTTCTTTTAGATATTCTCAGAGCCAGAAGTCACATGGATCAGATCAGGTCATACCCATGCATCTGGAAAATCTCTGGAGATCTTTCACTGGGCGAGTGGCATGGGGTGTTGCCCGCCTTGCATGAAAACAGTCGTTTCTTCACAGTTGCGCTCTTGCAAATGGGGGATCAAATGCTGTACAAGGAGGACTCGATGAAGCTCAGACGGCACGGTAAACCTGATAGGCACTTTGGGTGTATTCTCTTCAAACAAGAACAGGCAGAGAGTCCACACGACGCATTCACTTATGGCGACTCCAATGACTCTTCGTGCACAACACATGGCTCAACAGTATTCCAAATTTGGCAGTTGTGTATGTTCATTGCACCCTGTAGTGTAAACTCTCATTGCATATGTCGTTCCATAGAATGTCATTCCATAGAATATTTCGCGGCCACATGTCGTCAACTTCGACCAGTGTCAGAAACCGAAGAGCAAATTCAGAACGTTGCTGTGGATCATATGGTCCCTGTTGTTGCACTGTTTGATCTCGTTCGGGCACCAGTGTAAAATAGACCAGCAAAACTTTCCGTAATGTTGACCCAGGTCACTAGTCGTGGCACGGGCTGCACGGTCAGTTGCAACAACTGCAACGTCATCAGTAACTACCACCAGGGTAGGACGCATCCCTCGTCCAGGTGCCGTACCAAGCTGACCCCAGTTTTCGAATTTCATCATCATCTTCCTGAAGCCATTAAATGAAACCGGGGCTCTCCTGAGACCTTTCATTCGGCGATACTCCCTCAATGCAGCTCTGTAATGGCTGCTGTTCACGTAAATCAGTTTCGGTCGCCAGCCATGTTGTTCACTCGCATTATGGCTTGTCAAATCCAGCGTGAATGTCATAGCGTCCTACAAACAGTGTACAATACCATATTTGCACCTGGTGGCCAAAATTGGAACTAATTTTTTTCCAGGGTAAATCGGTTCCGCATTAACGCATTTGCATATCTACCAAGTTTTGCTGCCGAACAACAATGACAGCCCACACTGGATCTCTGCGAGTAGCTACAGTTCGGTTACAACCACCTGGTACTTAACTGACTATGGGCTTCTAGACAGAGGCATTCCACCGTCGTTTGTTCTGGGTGCTGGACAGAGGGCGAGAGCTGCGGGGCGACATTTGTGTGCGCCAGCCTTAACCCGGATGCAGAGGCCGCCCTGGAGGGCCAAGAGCAGACCCCGACGGAGACGCAGACGCAGCTGACGGTGTCGACAGCGAGTCGCGCCGGCGCCCACCTGCTGGCGGGCAGTCTGCGTGGCGTCGCCCGCCTCGTCTACGACACCGCCGTTGACGTCAGCGTCTCCAGCGGCGACGACCCCGGCGTCTACCGGTGAGTCCACATCCTGTACGCCTGGCCACAGTCCCAAGGCCGGCTGTGTTTTATTGCTCTCGTTATTGGTTATTCAGTCATATTGGTATCGAAACGTACAGGTTCGAGAATAAATGGGCGTCTCTAGTGGTTCCCTCAACCCTCTAATCCCCTTATTCTTTCAAACTGAGCTAAAATACACGTTCCAGCTGCCTTAATGTGACCATCGCCTCTGTTCGATTTCAACGTGCATAACCACTCACAGACGACAGATGACAGCACTAGCAGTGTCTAACAACCCTATCAGATCAAAGGTCAAAAATTAATTATGATTGTAGTGTTGCTCACGCTGCTAAATATTGCATTTTCGGGAAACAATAAAGTTATATTATGCGGCAGGCGTCATTAGAGCACATTTAATAAAGTCATTTCTTGAAATAATGGATAAACTAGGCACTCATCTTTTCGTGTTTCCCACGCTGCTCTCGTTGTGAACTCATGCCTCAATCGTCGAAAATCTAGGTAGTGATGATTCCAAGTTCGGACGTAATGAGGCCTAGATGTTATTCTGCGATAATCAAAAGTTTTATAGATGTGTTTTATAAACCGTTCTTGAAGATTAAACTTTTGCAAGTTAGGACAATGGTGATGTAAAAGAGTAATCAGCACTCAGATTTTAAGTTACACTTCTTTTTTATTACTTTTGTTGCAACATCAAGTAACTCGTTCCAAAACATCACTTCACAATATAAAACATACTTGAAAATACCTTCCTCACTGTTATAGTTCACATTTCATAAACTCACTACAATTTGCGTCTTTTTTCTAACATGACGACCAAAGCTTGACTCTCTAATAACCGCTTACGAGCCCAAAAATCAGAGTTACAAGTACGTCAAAGATCATAGTGACTAAAGAAAAATACACATAAGAATAATATCATTGCAACATAAACATACCGATGTATCGAAGTACCTCTACATTAGTGAAATCAAATCTCAATGTTGTCAGAGAAATATGTTAACTATTTTACAGAAACACAGTAGAATATTGCTGCTATCGAGAGGTTGAGGTGAGGTGCCGTAATGGTTGCGTAATTCAAGTACCACTGCAAGTGGAAGATATATAAAGCGTGTCGGGAGACGTGGAAAACAGTGCAGAAGTTGTCGTAAAGCGGAAACAGAGCGATTTATACGACGTCCAAAGGGGCATGATCATTGACTTCCGCGCCATGGGTGGAAACATTTCGGAAGCAGTTAAGTTTGTAAATTTTTTTCATCTGCTAGTGGTTGAAGTACACTTTAAATAGTAAAATGGCGCTATGGCGCCCAGACAATTGTGATGCGTACCAACGGAGTCTCCTCACTGAAAGTTCAGTGAACACTGCTGCGTACGGCCCTCCGCAGCAGGCATCTGGTTGATGCACTCATGGTGACTGCTGTTCACGGGCGACGAAGGCTGGAATTTTCACACCATTACCGAAACTGCGGGTCCTCTGAGTGGCGACAGGTGGCCTTCAGATGAATCACCCCGAGCCATGGCTGACTCATGCTATGCGCTGGATTAAACCTTCGTTGCGATCCTGTGTTTAGTCTCCCTCGGTTATTGCGATTATGCTGTTATCCTCTCCTTCCGCGGTGTGTATCGATATTGGCACCTAGGACTATCTTTGACCTGGCGCTTGTAGTTTCCGGCTGGGCGGAGTGCGACCGGTCGGTCGGTTGGCGTGGAGCAGCGAGGAATTCTCCTCCGGACGTAGTGTGGCCGGGGCATGCTCGTGGTCTCCACGCAGTGTCTGAGAGTGTGGCGCTGTTCCCATTGCTACGAGGTCCGTGGCTCACCGACCCCGGACACGAAAGTTGAGTTCTGATTTAATTTACCAGCAAGTCAAGACTGTTCACATTGTGTCGTTTGGAGTTCGTTATCGGCTGGTGGGATATTCCCGCGAGCAACAACGTGGTTTTTAAGTTGGAAAATTCTAGCCACCCTCCGGTGGAGTTTCACTGTATTTGGTTATTTGAATTGAAGTACAGCAGCGGAATCTTCTGCCTTGTGGCCGTTAACGTTCCGGTAACCTGCCCTGGCCGTTGACGTTAATTTCAGGCAGTGTGGTTTCTTCATCGTGTTGTTGCTGTCCAACACGGTGTGTAGTTTGACAGCTCCATATATGATTGGTTGTGGGCACCAATATCTCCTATGTTGTTCCGTTGAACTCCCTGTTGTGCCCTGGAAGTTATCTTGTCGGTGGGTCCGTTGACTGTCGCTCGGTTGGGTTGTCGTCGGATAGTGAACGCTTGGCCCGACTGCCTGTCTCACCTAAGCGAGCGTTAGTGTTTGAATTCCAAGCCGACCCTCTAACAACTGAGCGCCCTTGGTTGTACTGCCTTTCTTTTTCATTTTTTTTTTGGTCTTGTTGTTTGTACTTGTATGGCTCCTAGCCGATTTTTTTTTTTAAATTAAGGTTGTGTTGCCCTTAAGGCGTAATATTCTTTAGGCCTTCAGCCTAATTTAAAGAACTGTTTCACGTAAGACCTTTGGCATTTTAAGGTTTTAATGTTGTTGAATTTAAGTGCTGAGCCTTCAGCCGATCTGAGTTTCAGTTGTTTTGCTCTTATGGCCTTCAGCTTAAATTAAAGAGCTGTTTCACGTAATGCCTTTGGTATTTTAAAAAAAATTAATGTTATGGAGTTTTAAGTGTTAGGCCTTCAGGCGTTTGGAGTTTAATTTGTTTGCTCTTGAAGTGTATGATTCTTTGAGCCTTCAGCCTAACTAACGAATTGTTTTAAGATACGGCCTTACCTTTTAAATTTCTGTTTTGGTTGAGTTTTGCCTAATTAAGAACTGTTTTATGTAAGACCTTTATGGTTTTTTTTTTAATTTAACGTTGTTCAGCCTTAAGTGTTGGGCTTTTAGCCGATTTTGAATTTAAATTGTTTGCTCTGAAAATCTCAGATTCTTTGGGCCTTCAGCCTAAATAAAGAACTGTTGTAAGATAAGGCTTGCCTTTTAAATTTCTGATTATGCTTGCGTTTTAAACTATTGGCCTTCAGCCGTTTTTAAATTAAAGCGGCTTTCAGCCGGTAATTAAGTCCCAGAGATTAAAGCTGTGTGTTTTTAAAAAAAATTGGGCTTTTGTAATGTCTGTTTAAATAATATAGTTGTATGTTCGGGTTTAACTGAGCCCCTTATTTTGGTCCTTTCCACAATTTAACTACCTGTCCTGTCCTACGAATTAAGCTGGGCTTCTCACACGCGTTATACTCCATCGGACAGATTCCCGTTGGTGTGTACGAACGTGTAACAATCGTCGGCATGTTCCAGAGTGGACGAGGAAGCGTTATGATCTGGGCAATATTTTCGTGGCATCCCCGGGATGACATCGTCGTCCTGGAAGCACAATGGACCATAACAAGTATGCATCTGTCCTTGGTCCCATGTGCACCCCTACACGCTCTTTATTTTCTCCTTGTCACGATGGCATTTACCAGCAGGACAATGCAACGTATCACACAGCTTGCTAAATACGTGGATGAGTTTACCATACTCCCCTGGCCACCAAAATCACTGGATTGAAACCCAGTCGAGAATCCTTGGGACCACATCGGTCGGGCTGTTCGCACTATGGATCCTCAACCGAGAAACCTAACACTGCTGGCCACGTCACAGGTGTCAGCATTGCTGCACATCGCTGTCGGTACTTTCCAGAACCTTCCTCTGTATTACACAAATCGGTCACTTCAAACACACAATTATCGGTTACGACTCGAGTAACACGTCTTGAAGATTTTTAGGCATTCATAATTTTGCAGTCACACAGAAAATCTGGAATTCGCATTTTCGTCTTTACGGTTTATCCGCGATTACTCTCGGACTCTCCTCCATACTTCCGAAAAATTAAAACATCTTTTCAGATCTGATGTAAACACGTCCGATCTTGATGATAGCTGAGTTCCGAAGCCTCTCCGGACTCCACAAAGTCGTTCTCTAACCCTCAAAAATACGCGCAAATGTCCTCTCTCCTGCCTGGCGGAGAAACATCATACCCAGTCAGCTTGCAGACCTAAACCGCACTTTCCTGCGTCTTTTACTTTAGATCAATCACAATGTATTATCTTTTCAGAAACATTTATTGAATGAACAAGTTAAGAAAACCCACAAATATCAAAATAATTCTCTCTCTGGATTATCGGCGTATAGTACTTATTTCCCCAGTACTATACATTGGTGAATAATGCATTACAAATTTATCCTGAACATATGAATGACTCACGCTATCCATTTACAATTCTCAAGTTACCTTATGCTCAGTGGATTACTTTCCATTCACACCTGCATTCTACCTAATAATTGAAGACATTAAATAAGCAACAATAAACGGAAAACACAGAATTAATAGGAGACAAAAATTATTTACGAAAATACATTTATTTTTATTTTTTGTCTGCTTAGGATTTCGCTGCCTGAATGGTAGCGGCATTTTTCGGCTGCAGCCGTGAAGTATTAGCGCCAACTAGACCGTAAGGGCCATGACTCATCACTACCTGTATGTCAGTACACGGTATCGTCAGACTTCTATTGTTGTGATGCATGGCGCTGAGCCGCAGCCTGCCAGGGTCTGAAGGGTCGACCGTCAGATGTCGTTATTCGATCAACTTTTCGGCTGGGGGCTGACACATGACGATTTACTTTTCCCTCGTCTGTCTGTCGTTCCTACTCTGTCTGGTTACTACAGACCATGGCGTCATTTGGAGGTTCGTAACGCTGGTGTATGTACCATCCAAAACAACAAAGATGGGTTCATGGTTAATCTAGACGTCCAGCAGTTTCAGCCGGAGGAACTGACGGTAAAGGTGTTGGGCGACAGTGCGGTGGTAGAGGAAAAACATGAAGAGCGTCAAGATGAGCACGGCTACATATCGCACCACATGCAGCATCGCTAATTGCTGCCGAAGGACTTAGTGACTGAAAGGGTGCAGACGCAACTATCATGGGGCGGTGTCCTCACAATCATGTCACCAAAGAAGGCTCTCCCTCCAGTGGAGGGCGGTGAGCGAGTAGTATCAGCAGTACAGACGGGTGTTCCAGCAGTTGCCAACCAGCAACAGCAGGGACAGAAATGGAGCAGTGAATAATCCATTGCCAGCCGCAGTGGCCGAGCGGTTCTAGGCGCTTCAGTCTGGAACCGCGCGACCGCTACGGCCGCATGTTCGAATCCTGCCTCGGGCATGGATGTGTGTGGTGTCCTTAGGTTAGCTAGGTTTAAGTAGTTCTAAGGTTTAGGGGACTGGTGACCTCAGATGTTAAGTCCCATAGTGCTCAGAGTCATTTGAGTAATCCATTGCTGGTGCACGACTCAAGTTTTGTATTGATTGATTGTTTTTTGTATTGTCGTTGTTCCTTCGTTCCAGATCTTCAACACTTCTCTTTTATGCTTCCCGTCAAGGAGGTGTTATGCATTTGAAAGACAGCGTTCAATAATATTTAAAACACTTTCGTTTTCTGTAAGTGCAAAACAATGTTTCATACACAACTGTTCGACGAATATATTTTTTGTACTGTTTGTAGTGATGTTTATTCTCACATTGTAAGACTGAAAGTTTTTGTATTGCTGTTCAATAAACACTTTTTACGAAAAAAAAGTAGGCGACAAGGTACTGGATGTCGACGCCTGATCAAAAATGTGGAGGTGGAAGGCTTGTCCACTACGTAAGGAAGAATTGGAGGTCATCTGTGACAGATGTAATGACAGAGTACTATGAAAGTGTGGGAACAAACAAAAAAAGGGTATGATGAGGCACGTGATCAGCGGTAAATCTTGGCTTTATCAATCTCAAGCCAAAAGGGTTGCGAATCCCAGAGCTTGCGATCAAGTCAACTATTTCGGGTGGCGATTACGTCCCACTAGAGCCCTTCAATTTCTAATCAATAGCGACAGTTGACAGCCAATCTCGCTATATTCATTTAATCTAGAGTATTGCATGTTCTGACAGGGCATGCAATCTGCAGTGTGGGTTGGTGGACAGCCCGTCCATATTTGTTCCCCACAATGAAGTCCATTAAGATCGTTATCTCATAAGAAGTCTACTACTAGGTACACCGAGTGAACATCTAGATCGCACAGTCTGATCGATTCTAAAATGGTATTCAAATAAGTCTAAGAGCTCTCCGTCCAGTTCTTAATAGAGTCACCTATTGTGATATACACGGGATGCTTGGCTATTATGGGACAAGCGAATGCAGCGAGTTGAGGGCAATGAAGCAAGCAATGGACCCATTTGATTTTTATGTCAGGATTTTTTTAAAAAGCTTTAGTATATTCTAGCCCTGTTGATAGTGCCGATGAGGCCGGGAACACAGTTGTGGATGCATTCGTAACACGGCTGGGATTTTTGAACGTTAAGAAAACCGGTCAGGAGACGTATTGGAAACTGCCTTCACATGAACGGTGGCCACAGGGAGGACTCGTTTGAATGCGTTTGTCCGCAAATGCGTTTCTGCAGTATCTTCGGGGACTCTGTTATACGCTATTCATGTACTCAGTCATAACATATTGTATCGCGAAAACCATTGACATTCGAACCAAGGATCATTGTGATTATTTGCTTGTTTCATTGTCCTCTGCTCACACATTTCGTTTATACCTGCATTAGTCAATTATTCTGCACTATTTTTAACAAAGGTTTTACAAAAATTTTCTCGTTCGATGATTGCTTTCAAAATCCTCTGTCCTCTTCATTGTTTCGCATAGATATAGTATGGGAACAATGCCCTGCAAGTTTCGTGACTTTCGAAGGCATTCAGGACGAGGAGAAGGCGCGGCAGGGGGTGGGGGAGGGGGAGAGGCGGTCCTTTGTTTGCAGAGGCTTCACGTGTGAGTCGTGAGTCTCGAGCAGGCCAGCCAGCCAGCCAGCGTCACGTAACGTGATGAAGGGCGCTCCTCTGGCGCCTGCTGCCGTCCTGAGCTGACGCGGTCGCTTAGCTGCGGGTCTCAACGCCCCCTTTGTGCTCGGCAAGTGCCGCGCGTGACACACACACACACACACACACACACACACACACACACACACGACGAAATGCGTCAGCTCTGTGTGCTTTTTTCTGTTCCAGCAGCGGTGGAGAACGTTTTTGGCCCGTTAACCACTCTATGAGAGGAAGGACTTGTATGATGAAGTGACAGAAGAAGAAATAGGAGTCTATACGGAAGAGGTAGCTATCCAGTATTAGAGTCGGAGTGTAACAGGGATTTGGAAGATTTGTGATCAAATAAGGCTGGAGCAATAGATAACGTTGAACGATGTCAAAGTTAGAGTAAGGAGGGCCATGCATGAAGCGTTCACTGAATTCTAAAGTAAAATTCTATGTACCGACTTAACAGAAAATCCTAGGAAGTTCTGGTCTTACGTTAAGTCAGTAAGTGGCTCGAAACACCATATCCAGACACTCCGGGATGATGTTGGCATAGAAACAGAGGATGAAATACTAAACACCTTTTTCCAAAGCTGTTTTACAGAGGAAGATCGCAATGCAGTTCCTTCTCTAAATCCTCGCACAAACGAAAAAATGACAGACATACAATTAAGTGTCCAAGGGATAGAAATCAACTGGAATCACTCAAGAGAAAAGTCCACTGGACCTGACGGGATACCAATTCGATTCTACACAGAGCACGCGAAAGAACTTTCCCCCCTTCTGACAGCCGTGTACCGCAAGTCTCTAGAGGAACGGAAGTTTCCAAATGATTGGAAAAGAGCACAGATAGTCCCGGTCTTCAAGAAAGGTCGCCGAGCAGATGCGCAAAGCTATAGACCTACATCTCTGACGTCGATCTGTTGTAGAATTTTAGAACATGTTTTTTGCTCGCGTATCATGTCGTTTCTGGAAACCCAGAACCTACTCTGTAGGAATCTACATGGATTCCGGAAACAGCGATCGTGTGAGACCCAACTCGCTTTATTTGTTCATGAGACCGAGAAAATATTAGATACAGGCTCCCAGGCAGATGCTATTTTCCTTGACTTCCGGAAGGCGTTCGATACAGTTCCGCACTGTCGTCTCATAAACAAAGTAAAAGCCTACGGAATATCAGACCAGCTGTGTGGCTGGATTGAAGAGTTTATTGCAAACAGAACACAGCATGTTGTTATCAATGGAGAAACGTCTACAGACGTTAAAGTAACTTCTGGCGTGGCATAGTGGAGTGTTATGGAACCATTGCTTTTCACTATGTATATAAATGACCTAGTAGATAGTGTCGGAAATCCCATGCGGCTTTTCGCGGATGATGCTGTAATATACAGAGAAGTAGCAGCAACAGAAAATTGCAGTGAAATGCAGGAACATCTGTAGCGGATAGGCACTTGGTGCAGGGAGTGGCAACTGACCCTTAACATAGACAAATGTAATGTATTGCGAATACATAGAAAGAAGGATCCTTTATTGTACGATTATATGATAGCGGAACAAACACTGGAAGCAGTTACTTCTGTAAAATATCTGGGAGTATGCGTGCGGAACGATTTGACGTGAAATGATCATTTGAAATTAGTTGTTGGCAAGGCGGGTGCCAGGTTGAGATTCATTGGGAGAGTCCCTAGAAAATGTAGTCCATCAACAAAGGAGGTGGCTTACAAAACGCTCGTTCAACCTATACTTGAGTGTTGCTCATCAGTGTGGGATCCGTACTAGGCCGGGTTGACGGAGGAGATAGAGAAGATCCAAAGAAGAGCGGCGCGTTTCGTCACAGGGTTATTTGGTAAGCGTGATAGCGTTACGGAGATGTTTAGCAAACTCAAGTGGAAGACTCTGCAAGAGAGGCGCTCTGCATCGCGGTGTAGCTTGCTCGCCAGGTTTCGAGAGGGTGCTTTTCTGGATGAGACATCGAATATATTGCTTCCCCTACTTATACCTCCCGAGGAGATAACGAATGTAAAATCAGAGAGATTCGAGCGCGCACGGAGGCTTTCCGGCAGTCGTTCTTCCCGCGAACCATGCGCGACTGGAACAGGAAAGAGGGGTAATGACAGTGGCACGTGATGTGCCCTCCGCCACACACTGTTGGATGCCTGTGGAGTATAAATGTAGATGTAGGTGTAGAATACACCTTCAGAACCTCTAAAATCATTGGGGCAAGTGGCAACCCAACAGCAACATAACTTCGTGTGTAGAACCTACGAGACATACCATCACATTTTTGAAAAATATCAATCACACAGTCTATGAGACGGCAAGGCCAAATAAGTGTGAGAACTATCCCACAATCAGCTTAACAGTTCAAGTAACCAAGTTGTTGACAAAAATAATAACAAAAAAATAGAAAAGGAGATCGACGAGCCGTTAAATGACGGAGAGTCTGCCTGTGTGTTGAATCAATGAGACTGGAGACTTATTATCAGACAGCCGGAAAAGTATCATCCACACAATCCCTAAAACTGTAACGGCAGTTAAGTGCTAACTCTATCGTACTGTCAGCTTAACAGCACGCGGATCCAAGTTCTTGACAACGAGAATGGAAAAGGAAATTGATGATCTGTTGCATGACGATTGGTTCGAATTTCGGAAAGATAAAAGTAACAGAGTGACCGTTCTAACGCTGCGCTTGACTATGAAACGAAGACGTAAGACAATTCAAGACACCTTCAAAGGAGTTCTCGCTCTGGAAAAAGCGTTCGACAATGAAAAATGAAACGAGATGTTTGAAACTCTGGAAAAAAAATAGGAGTAAGGTACAATGAAAGACGGCCAATATACATTATGTACTCGGACAAAAAATAAAAGGACATAGTAAGAATGGAAGACAAACAACGTAGTGCTCCGATTAAGAAGAGGATAAGTTTGGGTTACAGGCTTTCGTTCCTCCTATACAGCGAAGAAACACTAGCGAAAATAAAAGTTAGTTTCAATAGCGGAATTAAAATTCAAAGTGAAAGGATATCAATGAAAAGATTCGCTGATGCGATTCCTGTCCTCGGTGGAAGCGAAGAGAAATTACAGGACGCGTTGAATGGGATGACAGACTAACGAGTACAAATATGCGCTGAGAGTAAACCGAAGGAAGACAAAAGTGACGAGGATCTGCAGAAATGAGATTATTGATAAATTTAAGATTAAAACTGGTGATCACGAAGTAGATGAAATCAGTAAATTCTGTTCTCTTGGAAGCAAAATAACACATGACGGAAGAAAAACAGGAGTATATAATAATCAGACTAGCACAGACCTTAATTATATATGCGGTGTCTGTTCTGTCGGATACCACACACACATATACATATAGTTGAGGCGTGGACAGCCAGTGATTCACCCAGTGCAGATGCGCACTAGGCTTGAACTCTTACGGGAAATCCCGCGAGTAATAAGGATAAGGGGGAAGGGGCACTACATTGGTAGTGTGTGGACAGGTTGAGAATTTGGGTCAACCGGGAGGCGCGGTAGGGTAGTCGGAACAGCTGCGATGACCACTGTGTCCGGATGGTGCAGTAGTCGACGTAACGGCCTAGTAAGCACGAGACATGGGTTAGAATCCTGGTCCGGCACAAATTTTCAACCTTCCCCCTTGATTTCAATAAATGCCCACTCGTAGGCAATGTATATAATTCCTTTGTATCTTGAGTCATAGTTGCTGCTGCTGGATCAAATGTAGACCTTAACCTCAGTAAGAGTTTCTGTGACTGTATGTTTGGAGCACTGCAGTATATGATGCTGAATCAGTATATATATTATTTTCGATTATTCCCTTTTAAGAGAGCGATTGAACTTGAGTAGTCATGATTTCTACTTCTTTCTTCGTTCTTCCCAAATTCTCTTCAAACGTCACTGTGTTCTCTCTTGCGTTCTTCCGACCATCTTTTTCTCGTTCTGTTCTCCGTGTGTTCTTGTTTAAGTGTGTGTTTCTTTATGATGATACTAAACTGTTCTCTGTTATTTATGTTGTTGTGTGTGATCCTCAGTTCTTTAATGTCCTCTTCTGTTTCAGTGATCCACTTTGTCTTGTTTTTGCTCTTGTTTACTATCTCAAAGATTTGCCTTGTGAGTCTGCTTTTATTCCTCCTGCCTGTATGTTAAAAAAATTTCATCTTTCTCTTTCTAATGGTGTCTGTTATTGTTTCTGTCTTTGTAAATCTCTCTAGTTGGCCTCTTCACCCAAATTCCTTTCCGAAACACTGGTCCGTATATTTTCCTCATATATAGGTAATGGAGGGAGCTGTAGAGGGTAAAAACTATAGGGTAACACAGAAATTTGAATACCACCAACAAATAACGGAGGACGTAACGAACAAATACTACTCTGAGGAAGAGGAGATTCATGTTTAGCATCTCGTCGACAACAAGGTCATTAGAGACGGAGCACAAGCTTGAATTAGGGAATGATGGAGAAGGAAGCAGACCGCTCCATTTCAAAGGAACCATCCTGGCATATGCCTGAAGCGATTTAGGGAAATCACAGAAAATCTAAATCAAGATGGGCGGACGCGGATTTCAACCGTCGTCCTCCCGTACGCGAGTACTGCAGTGTGCTAATCACTGCGCTACCCCGCTCGGTAAAATGCTACTCTGAAGTGAAGTGTTTGGCACAAATAACGATTTAGTGGCAACCAGCGTCAGATCCTTCAGAAGATTGATAACTCAAAAAATTAATAAAGAAAGAAGACTTGGCTTTAGAGCAGAGGGAACAGTATCGTGTCGCAGACAGCGTAGAATACTGACGAGGGAACAGATCAGCTGTATCAGTCCGCTTTCTCATACAGGAGTGTTCTCTGAAAACGTGTTAACTCACTTCCATCTGATTTCACGTAGATGTTCTTTGAGAATTTTTTTCTCGGGATGTGTTATAGATATAAATTTCAAATTTGTTCAAAATGTTTATTGATATTTCCTCTACAAACTGGAATTTTTCAACCGGAAATGTCGAAGACCAAAGGTGGAAGTGCCGTCGGAACGAAACAAAATTTCGATGTAGACCTCCACGCGCGGTATGTCACAGGTCAGCCGGCTCGTCCGAAATCAAAATTGAGTTGATGTTAGCGAAGTATATAAGATTCTTTAAGAGCTGTACCTCGCTTAAATTATTTGGACCATAGGAAACAAAATGGCGGCCATTTCCAAAAATAGGGTTTTTTCATCGATTTTTCGACTTCGTCGGCCAAGTAAATTTTTTTATAGTTGATGGATCGGAATAAAAGTGGTGCAACTCCTAGACAATTTAGTTAGCTTCGTCGGAAACAAAGAATCATGCCACACGATTCACTAGATTTTAAGTTACCATACCGCGCGATGAAAAAAACGTCATTTCGAGAAAAACGCGTTTGAAGTTTTGACTACATATAAATGCTATATTATGTAACGTACGTTCAATCTGCTATTCCGGGTCCATAAACTAGTCCTTCTCTTCCTCACAGAGGGCGTTCTGCTCGATCTAAGCCATCCTGCGCTGCCCCAGAGCCGCTCGTAAAGCCGGTGACAAGTGGTTTTCGGCCGCTTGAATCAGGTGGTCGTCCGAATGTTTCGCGAACTGCGTCGAATAGAGCCCCAGGGTAACATCCATCGTTGTCATGGTCTTCAGAATTGCTGAATACCCTTCTTTGAAGCTGCTCACTACCAGGAAAGTATCAATCTCCACAGTCTTTGCACCAAAATGCAAATGCTTGGGAGATAACTTCCAAACACACGCGTTCAAACTTTCATTTGAATTTTGTGTGTTTCCTACCAAGCACTGGTACAATAACTCTTCCTCCGAAAGAAAAAAAAATGGTGCGTGAAAAACGACGATTTCAGGCAGGTGCTTTTTTTTTTGTTCAACCGCGGATAACAAACATATCAGTTCCGTATTCGGAAAAACCGTTTCTGGGGTGGATTCTAAACACTTTTATGGATCCAAAAATGCAATTTTTAAAAAATCGATTTTTTGACCCAAAAGATAGTAAACCTCCCCTTAAATCGTACCTGTGTTGGTAGACAAATGTTTCGCAACATTTTTCTGGAAATTTTATAATGGGAACTGGGTGTACTTAATTATCTGAAGTGTTTAGTGTCACATATGGGGTGAAATACGGAGAAGACGAGACTGTTGTACTTGATAAGTAGTTTCATTTGTTGGGTTCTACAGCTGTTCTGGAGTTAACCATCTCGTCACTTTGTCAACTCATGTCACGAACTGTTTTCTGCTGAAATGTCAGACTGTGGCTACGTTTTTCGATTTGGAGAAAGCCTACAACACTTGCTGGAAGACTGGTATCCTCCACACTCTCTACACGTGAGGCTTCCGAGGCCGCCTGCTCCGTTTCCTTCAGGAATTTTTAAAAGACAGAGTTTTCAAGTTCCGTGTGGGTTCTGCCTTGGCGAGCACCTTTATCCAGGAAAAGGGGATGCTCCGTCCTGAGCGTCGTCCTCTTCGCTATCGCCATAAACCCTACTACAGCCTGTCTCTCACCGGGCATCTCCGGCTCCCTTTTTGTCGATGACTTTGCGATCCATTGCAGTTCTCAACAGACTTGTCTCCATGAGCGGCGTCTTCAGCGATGTCTGGATCGTTTTTACTCATGGAGCATCGACAATGGCTTTCGATTTTCCACTGACAAAACCGATTGTATCAATTTCTGTCGGCGCAATGGGTTTCTTCCATCGTTCTTACATCTTGGGCATGTTGCTCTTCTGTTCGCTGAAACAACCAAATTCCTGGGGATCATGCTTGATAGAAAACTTTCTTTGTCCTTCCACGTGTCTTACTTGGCCTTCCGTTGTACCCGGTCCCTCAATGTCCTAAGTGTCCTCAATGGTACTTCCTCAGGAGGGCATCGGACCACCCTCCTCCGTTTGTGTCGATCCATTGTCCGTTGGAAACTACACTCATGCTCATAAATTGAGGATAATGCTGATACATGGTGAAACAACGCTCTGGTGGGCGGTTTGCGGGTTTAAATCATCTCGGGGTATGACCATGCGGTGCAATTTGACCTGCAGACGTCGCACAGTGGCGCTGGCAGCAGTCCACATACGCAGAGGTGTGTTGGTGCCTGTCAGAGCACGATGCAGCGAGTAAGTGTGCAGACGTTTCCAGATGTGCTAATGGTGACTGTGAGTTGAAAAAGGCTCAAATAACACATGTTGAAGATTTTATGAGGGGTAGAATACTAGGGCGACTGGAGGCTGGTCAAACAAAGAAGGTCGTAGCACGGGCTCTCCATGTGCCACAAAGTGTGATCTCAAGGTTATGGCAACGATTCCAGTAGACAGGAAACGTGTCCAGGCGCTACAGTACGGGACATCCACAGTGTACAACACCACAAGAAGACCGATATCTCACCATCAGTGCCCTCAGACGGCCACTGAGTACCGCAGGTAGCCTTGCTCGGGACCTTACCGCAGCCACTGGAACAGTTGTCTCCAGACACACAGTCTACAGACGACTGAACAGACATGGTTTATTCGCCCGGAGGCCTGCAAGGTGCATTCCATTGACCCCTGGTCAAAGGAGAGCCCGTAAAGCCTGGTGTCAAGAACACAGTACATGGTCATTGGAACAGTGGTCCCAGGTTATGTTCACGGACGAGTCCAGGTACAGTCTGAACAGTGATTCTCGCCGAGTTTTCATCTGGCGTGAACCAGGAACCAGATACCAACCCCTAAATGTCCTTGAAAGGGACCTGTATGGAGGACGTGGTTTGATGGTGTTGGGTGGGATTATGATTGGTGCATGTACACCCCTGCATGTCTTTGACAGGAGCTGTAACAGGTCACGCGTATCGGAACGTCATTTTGCACCAGTATGTCCTCCTTTTCAGGGGTGCAGTGGGTTCCACATTCCTCCTGATGGATGATAACGCACGGCCACACCGAGCTGCCATCGTGGAGCAGTACCTTGAAACAGAAAACATCAGGCGAATGGAGTGGCCTGCCTGTTCTCCAGCCCCATCGATCACGTCTGGGATGCTCTCGGTCTACATATCGCTGCACGTCTTCAAACCCTCAGGTCGCTTCTGGAACTCCTACAGGCACTGGTGCAAGAATAGGAGGTTATACCCCAGCAGCTGCTCGACCACCTGATGGAGAGTATGCCAACCCATTGTGCGGCCTGTGTACGTGTGTATGGTGATCAAATCCCATACTAACGTCGGGGTACATGCGCAGGAAACAGAGACGTTTTGTAGCACATGTGTTTCGGGACGGTTTTCTCAACTTATCAACAACACCGTGGACTTACAGATCTGTGTCGTGTGTGTTCCCTAAGTGCCTATGCTATCAGCGCCAGTTTTGAGTAGTGCCATGTTGTGTGGCACCACATTCTGCAGTTATCCTTAATTTATGAGCATGAGTGTAGATTATAGGTGTCTCCTTTATATATCTGGACGTCCCTCTATCTTTTAATTTATGAGCATGAGTGTAGATTATAGGTGTCTCCTTTCTATATCTGGACGTCCGTCTATCTTACGTCTAAATATAATCCACCATTGTCGAATCCGATTGGCCACAGGCGTTTTACACTACCCCAGTTAAAAGTCTGTATGGAGAAGCTGCCGAACTACCACTGTGATACTGGTGTGTTGTGCTACTCAGTGGATATTCATTCCCTTTGTCTGCCACACCCTGCCACCCATCCTATGCCTCATTCTTCGATGACTTCTTTGACCGCTAGTATGGGGCACGTCACTCTTCTCTGTTACCTCCTGGAGTTCGCTTTCGGCTGTTGCTAGGTTAACGTAACGTCACGCTACCTGGCACTTTCCCAATGGATATGAATCCTTCCCCACCTTGGCTTCGAGCGGTGGCCAGTGTTTACCTTAGACTTCATTGGCTTCCGAAGGAAATTACTCCAGAGGCGGTCTATCGCTGTAAGTTTCTCGATCTTCGCACTGAACTTAGCGGTAGTACCTAAGTGAACACTGATGCCACTCGGACTGACCGTGGTGTCGTCACTGGTACCGACGATTTTTGGTATCGGCTCCCAAAACACTGCTCAGTACTTACAGCAGTGTTCTTCGCCCTGTATCAGACCACGCAGTACATCCGGCAACACAGGTTTCCAATTGTGTCATCGGCTCCGAATCTCTCAGTGCCCCTCAGAGCCTCTGTGTGCTGTACAGTGTCCATCCCTAGTGCAACGGGTCCAGGAAAGGTTCTACTTGCTCACTCTCGAGGGAGCCACTGTGATGTTTATGTGGGTTCCTGGTCACTTCGGTCAGATGTGAAACGTGGCTGCTGATGCTATAGTCCTCCTACCTCGACCTGCTAGTTCCTCCACTCCTCCTGACGATCTGCGATTGGCGTCTGTCATTAGGTTGTGTCAGTTTGGTATCACCGCTGGTCTTCCCTTCATAGGAACAATCTCTGGGAAATTAAACCTCTCCCAGCGACTTGGCCAACCTCCTCTCGGGCCTCTTTAGCTGCGTTGCGTATTGGGCACTCTTGTTCTAGTTATCACCATTCGTTAAGTGATGATCCCCATCGCTTTGTGCTCATTGTCATCAACCTTGGATGGTTCGCAATTTACTGGCTTACGTTCTAATGTAAGTTAGCCGACCCTCCAGGATAGCCGAGAGCGAGGGCAGTTGGGCTTTGGCTGTGCTGCGGTGAGGACGCGCTGTTTGTGTTCCTGCCGCGGAGCGAGCGCTTGTGTTGTTTACATCGTACTCGGCCGTTTCGCGCGTGCCGTACTCAGTATATACATGGTGTTACAAAAAGGTACGGCCAAACTTTCAGGAAACATTCCTCACACGCAAATAAAGAAATGATGTTGTGTGGACATGTGTCCGGAAACGCTTAATTTCCATGTTAGAGCTCATTTTAGTTTCGCCCACCTACGCTCAATGGAGCACGTTATCATGATTTCATACGGGATACTCTACCTGTGCTGCTAGAACATTTGCCTTTACAAGTACGACACAACATGTGGTTCATGCACGATGGAGATCCTGCACATTTCAGTCGAAGTGTTCGTACGCTTCTCAACAACATATTCGGTGACCGATTCCGTGGCCTCCACGCTCTCCTGACCTCAACCCTCTTGAATTTCATTTATGGAGGCATTTGAAAGCTCGTGTCTACGCAACCCCGGTATCATATGTAGAGACTCTTCGTGCTCCTATTGTGGACGGCTGTGATACAATACGCCATTCTCCAGGGCTGCATTAGCGCATCAGGGATTCCATGCGACGGAGGGTGGATATATGATCCTCGCTAACGGAGGACATTTTGAACATTTCCTGTAACAAAGTGTTTGAAGTCACGCTGGTACGTTTTGTTGCTGTGTGTTCCATTCCATGATTAATGTGATGTGAAGAGAAGTAATAAAATTTAGTCTAACATGGAGAGTAAGCGTTTCCGAACACATGTCCACATAACATATTTTCTTTCTTTGCGTGTGAGGAATGTTTCCTGAAAGTTTTGCCGTACCTTTTTGTAACACCCTGTAGATCACTATGGTGCACCAATACAGAAAATCGACGCTCAAATTTACGTTCCGCAACGAATTTCCACGGCCCAAAGCACTCGAAGTCGAACGATTTCTACAAGAAGTAGTTAAAATCCCGGCGACCGACATTCTCGGCATTCACTTGTCCATTGTGAGTAGTATCATATATGTCAAGATCATCAACGACGCAAAATGTGAACGGATCCTTCGGGACACGAAACAGGGCCTCCGTTTCTGCCATGCTGATGGCAATATGGGGACTGTACACGTCGATTCTTCTGGCATGGGACTTCGCACGATCAGAATTTGCGAACTTCCTTTCGAACTACCGGCGGAGGGCGTTGTGAAAGCGCTGCGCCCCTACGGCACGATCCATGATCATATTGCGGAAAAATGGACGCAATTCCAGACATATCCTGTGCTGAACGGAGTCCGCCAGATCCGAATAGAACTCAAAAGACATGTACCTTCATATCTGAATATCTGTGGCTGCCGTGCCATCGTATTCTACGATGGGCAACCTAAGACCTGCTCTGGTTGTGGGAAGGAGGGACACCTCAGATCCGAATGTCTCCAACGTCGAATCACTCAACTGCCGCCGGCTGCCTCGGACCCGCCATCGCACCCGACGCTGCTTCCCGTGACTTATGCAGCAGCCCTCACGACAACTACCACTTCACCACGACAGCCGACATCCACTGTTGGGTCGCGGCCCCATCCTCCAATACAGGGCGATGATGACACACTCGTTCCACAAGCTACGGATTCAACTCCGATGCCGCCGCCCCCGTCGACGGATAACAACATACATGACGATAGCATGGCCGTAGACTCGCTTATTGTGCCTACGGGTGTCTTCGTGCCGGAACGTTGTGAATCTTTGCCATCGTCTGACACAGAAGGACACACCAGGAAGCAACGCTCTCCGAAGCGACGGAAGCAGAGGCGTAGAGCAACTTCCGAATGGGATGCGACACAACCTCCAGAGGACGACGACTCCACCTTCAATGACGACGCTACCACAGAGGCAGCTGCCATTTGCTGCAGTGTGGCACCACCGAACGGAACTGAGGACAAACCTCACATTTCTACAGTGGGAAAATCGGATGCCGATATGCAGGACAGATGCTGCCCACCACCTTCTGGAGTGCAAGCACCCATGCCGTGTCCTGAGGAAGCTAGGGAAGCCGATCTTGCTTTGAGTTCCCCGACGTGGGCGAATGACCACGACGACGACGGAACCACGCAAGTTACGCCAACAGAGCCCACGGCATTGGCGCCGGCTGTTTAGAAAGGACTGCAGGTGAGGTATGGGGGGGATGTGGAGGTGTCAATACAGTCAGAAGCGTCATAGGTAATTCCAGTCTTAATGGATAACTTAACACCTGCGTTTCGGCAACAAGCTTATCGTATCGCCACGCTTAACATCAACACGATACGAACGGTAGTGAAGATCCAGTTGCTGCGTGAGATGCTTCATTCTTCGGATGTTGACATTGCCCTGTTGCTAGAAGTGTATACAGCGGCCCTCCCCGTTTTCTACGGTTATGTGACATATGTGACACCGGCGGACCGGAATGGCAGCGGTACGGCAATACTAGTGCGCGAGAGAATTGCCATCGAAGAAGTGACTTACCTTCCGTCAGGAAGGGGGCTGGCGATCACAGCACTGGGCACGCGCATCATTAACATTTACGCTCCATCAGGAACTGACCAACGCCGCGAACGATCGCTGTTCTGCTCGGAGGATATCGCCGCCCTCTTTATCAGCCGCTTCGATCAATATATCTTCGGCGGCGACTTTAACTGTGTGCTCCACCGCAAAGACCAAGTCCCACATTTCTCAACTTGTCAAGAACTTCGGCCCCTGGTTCGAGATATGCTTCTCACCGACACGGTAACCGTCCCGGGCCGACATATCTTACTAGTCACTCAGCCAGTCGCCTAGACCGCATTTACATCTCACGAGCTCTGCCGCCGGGAGTATTGGAGGTCGAACGTTGGCCGCTTGCCTTCTCCGATCATAGCGCTTTCATATGAACACTCACTCTACAACAGCAGCGGATATGGCACAGCCGATGACTCTGGAAGCTGAATGTAGCACATCTTCAAGCCCCGGAATGCCGTCAGATTATCGCCAACACATGGCTGGATTGCGAACGTCGTCTTCCTCGATACCCTTCGACTCTAGCATGGTGGGTGGACTGTGCAAAACCAGCGTTTTGGCGTGTGCTAACACAGTTCGGAAAAGATATCGCAGCTTGGCATCGTCACACATTGGACTTTTATTACACGATGTTTCGCGAACTCAATAGCCAACCACCATCCCCAAACCGACAAATAGAAAGCCGCCGAATTCAAGGCAAAATATTGTCTCTTACGAGGAAACGTTTGGAGGGGGTCGTAGTGCGATCGCGACGTCAAGACCGAGAGGAAGGAGAAACCCTGTCTATGCATCACATCGTGTTCGACAACCGCCGACGCCGACAGCAGCTGATCACAGATGTCGTATTGCCAGGTGGTAGGGTCGTAATGACTCAGGTGGCGGTTACAGAGGCCTTTGCAGATAACTATCGCCGGTTTTACGACGAGGTGAATACAGAGGACGAGGAAGCGGACGATCACGACATACTGCAGTACGTGTCGCACACCCTCGACAATGCAGCAGCAGCGACGTTGTTGGGTGGAATTACACGGGACGACATCGAGGACGCGCTTAACAAGGGAGCACTCAACAAATCTCCCGGGCCAGACGGACTGCTGCTCGAGTTTTATCGGACTTTCTGCGATCTAATGATGCCCCGATGGATCACCATGTACCAAGAACTGATGACCCCCGGTTCCTACGTGCCACCTGCATTCGTGGATGGTCTCCTTATACCGATACACAAGCCTTCCAGAGGTCGGACGGTCGAGGACTGCAGGCCCATTACAATGCTCAACTCGGACTATAAAACCTTCGCCCGACTACTCGCCAGCCTCATAAAGAAGGTTCTGCCCCTATTCCTCTCACTGGAGCAAACGACACAGGGTGGACTGACCAACATGCAAACGGCAACCAGCGAATGCAGGGATTTAATAGCCATCGCCACATCCTGTCGCCTTCGAGCTGCTCTGATCCCCATTGATTTCGACCACGCCTTCGACAGAGTTCAACACAAGTTCTTTCTGTCCGTTATGGCCCGCATGGGCTTCCCGCCTGACTTCCTCGACATCTTTCAGCGCCTTTTACGTGGAGCTGCATCCCGTGTACTGGTGAATGGACGGATTGCGGGTCCCTTTCCGATCCGACGGTCAGTCCGCCGAGGATACCCACTCTCAATGATCCTTTACGCGATCGCACTCGAACCACTTGTCGGAGGGTTGAAAAACAGACTCTCGGGAACGTCATTGACGGGTCACGCCTTTCACTGCAGGATATATGCTGATGACCTTCTATTACTTGTCCTATGTGGTGACGAGGTACGCTCGGTGATACAATGGATCAATCGCTATGGATTGGCAGCAGGCAGCCTCATGAATGTGGCCATGTCGGCAGCAATGCCCATTGGGAGAGGTCTACAGGAGGACGCTTTAGCTCCACTCCCACTCGTTAACAAGATCCGGTTCTTGGGCATAACAGTTACACAGGATGTGCGCCGCACGGATGCCATGAACTAAGTTATAAAAAAGTAAAAAAAAATTAAAAAGTGGTCAGAGTGGCGATCTGTCACGCCAAGGATCCCGGGTTCGATTCTCACCTGGGTCCGAGATTTAAAAAAAAAAAAAAAAAAGAGCGCTAACGCGCTGCTTCTTGGACTTGGGTAGGCTTACCGGCCCGGATCGAATCCACCCGGCGGATTAACGACGAGGGCCGGTGTGCTGGCCAGCCTGGATGTGGTTTTTAGGCGGTTTTCCACATCCTGCTAGGTGAACACCGGGCTGATCCCCACGTTCCGCCTCAGTTACAAGCGTCGCAGACATTTGAAACCACCTTCGCAGTATTTCACGATTAACACTAATCCGTTTAAACATGGCCGACCCTACGTAACCGCGGGAGAAGGTTCAAGTGATAGTTCTAATGTAAGTTAGCTGTCTGAGTTATGGGCCATTTTAGCGAAAGACGCATCGGCTGTCGACTGCGTTTTCTTTTTATCCATCATAACAATACGGTGGAGAACATTTAATTTGGAGCCTCCGTTGCCGCTGCTACAGCATCTTTTGTGGACCTTTCTCCAAGAGGAAGTCCTTGTCCTTAGCTCTCTTTACTTCCATCAATTGGGCTTAACGTGTAGTCGCTTTTAATTCCTTTTTCGCGTTCTAAGGTTCTGACGTGGTCGCGTATGACCTTAGTTATTATTGTGCCCTAAAACAAAACAAAATAAAACGAACACAACAGCTGTGAAAATCAATATTGGACCAAGTTCATGTAAAACCTCCACTGCTGCGTTAAGGCATTTATTTATGGATTGATGAGTTTAGTAGTTCGTGTTTCGAACAGTGACTCGGATTCCCCGCGAAGCCTCACTATTGACATGGAGTCTGAGATACGGCGGCTGCCAAGGGGACACAGTTCTCTGCGTCTCCACAGACGGCGCAAGCCGAGAGTATACTTGCCGTGTCCTCTGGCGGGGTTCGAGGAGTCACGTCCGGTCATTTGCCTGTTTCAAGCCTTCATTCCGTGCCGTTCGATACTGTACTCGATTGTCGCTTGTGTACTGTTTCTTCGCTTTAGGTATTCACTCTTGAGTTATCTTGTATGCATACGATGGCTTTGCAGTTTTGTACACTGTTTCTAGCCATCCGTCCACTACGTGAACTTATCAGTCACTGACCACTTGGCATATATATATATATATATATATATATATATATATATATATATATATGTTTGTGTGTGTAAGAAAGAGCACTTAGCTGTTCGCAAAAATCTGGACATGAAGAAGCCTTGTGTGCCATGCTGAGTGAATTTTTATCAAAAAGGTACGAAGAAGAAGATTTCAGCGCAGAAGATGGCAATTTTAGGCACACTCCAGAGGAACAGTCCCCGTATTAGTGAGCTTGGTTAAAATTTGAATTCATTATCACATTCTTCTGTCCTCAGTTAATGAGTCAATCAATGCCCTAAACTTCTTAACGGAAGATTCAAGTAGTACCACGCTCTTTGGTGACTCAGAAGTTAGATGCGAGAGTCTGTTTTACTCTCACAGGTATGGTGATGTGTACCACTGTGGTAGAAGGGTTAGTAGTAGGCGACTGTCTGCATGCTCGTTTCGCAACTAAGCTGTTCGGTTTTGGCCAATGTTTTAGGATGTTACTCAGGTTGTAAGGCGGATACCTGAACTGTGCCCGACAGCAATTTTTTTTTTATTTTAAGCTACGTTGTCAAGTCAGGCTCCACCGTAGAACTTACTGCAGTCCCTGACGAGTTTTCTCCACCTGCTATGGTCTTCGGCGAGCTCCTCCCATTTATCTACTCTGCATTAAAAGCGTTCATATTGTGTTTCGTGCAATCTTTAAAGCGCAGTACAGGTGTTCCGAGCGGTCGCTTGACAAGTGGCATCTCACGTAGTATCAAGCGTCGGGGAAGATGGGTCTGATGCGTACGACGTAAGTGTCCTAGCCACTCCAGACGATTTTTTTTATTTTTTTATTTTATTTATTTATTTTTTTTTTTTATGGATGGGCTGTGATACTCGGAAGATACGCAGCGTTCAGGACCGTCTCATTTGTCACATGATCTCTCTATGTTACGCCTAGGATATGTCGAAAGGACTGCAGATGAAATGTGCTAAACTTACGTTCTTGTCTGGCATATTTTGTCCAAGTCTTGGCACCATGCAAAATTGGGCTCTGCACACGTGCTTGATAGACAAGTACTTTTGTGGCCACTGTAAGGTGTTCGTTGTCCCATACTCCTGTGCAGAGCTTCCCGAAAAGTAAAACCCGATTTTCCATGTATCGTGTTTATTTCGTCGTCCAGGGAAAGGGATTCTAACGCTAGCGAGCTGAAGCAGCAGAATTTGTCATCAAGGTGCATCTTATCTTATGGCATCGTATCCATGTTTTATTAAGCCATAATCACCATCTTCTATTCACTGACCTTTTCTTTTCGACCCAGTTTGTTAGATATTTGCCATTAAATATGGATTTCTATTTATATAAGTCCTTTGGTTTGCGTTGACCGGTGTTGAAAAACAAAAGAGCTTGCGCGCAGAGCAGATTTCTCCACCAGCCTTTGATGATCGTCTTGATTGCATGCTGCGAATACTGCAATGCCAGCAAATAAAAGGTTCTTAACAAGTAAGAAAACTCTAGGATCTGAGTCGATAGAAGATGTAAAGTTTCCTGTCAGCTCTGCTATATGGATGGATGTTTTTATTTATTTATTTATTGTTCCGTACGACCAAATGAAGGAGAAGTCTCCGTGGTCAAGGAATGAGTCAATACATGAAATTATAACACGATAGTAGAAACAGATAAAATGAAATACAAGAAACATATTCAGGCGACAATTCGTAAATTTAAATAAAGAAAATCAACAATTTAACACTGGAATTTGCTTCATTTTTCAGCTCTTCCGGGAGCTCCTCGACAGAATAGAAGGAGTGAGCCATGAGGAAACTCTTCAGTTTAGACTTAAAAGCGTTTGGGCCAATGCTAAAAGTTTTGAGTTCTTGTGGTAGCTTATTGAAAATGGATGCACCAGAATACTGCACTTTTTCTGCACAAGAGTCAAGGAAGCGATTTCGAAAAGATTGCTGTATGGTGTGTCAGGTGGCAGTTGACGCTAAATAACGAAAAGTGTGAGATGATCCACATGAGTTCCAAAAGAAATCCGTTGGAATTCGATTACTCGATAAATAGTACAATTCTCAAGGCTGTCAATTCAACTAAGTACCTGGGTGTTAAAATTACGAACAACTTCAGTTGGAAGGACCACATAGATAATATTGTCGGGAAGGCGAGCCAAAGGTTGCGTTTCATTGGCAGGACACTTAGAAGATGCAACAAGTCCACTAAAGAGACAGCTTACACTACACTCGTTCGTTCTCTGTTAGAATATTGCTGCGCGGTGTGGGATCCTTACCAGGTGGGATTGACGGAGGACATCGAAAGGGTGCAAAAAAGGGCAGCTCGTTTTGTATTATCACGTTATAGGGTAGAGAGTGTGGCAGATATGATACACGAGTTGGGATGGAAGTCATTACAGCATAGACGTTTTTCGTCGCGGCGAGACCTTTTTACGAAATTTCAGTCACCAACTTTCTCTTCCGAATGCGAAAATATTTTGTTGAGCCCAACCTACACAGGCAGGAATGATCATCAAAATAAAATAAGAGAAATCAGAGCTCGAACAGAAAGGTTTAGGTGTTCGTTTTTCCCGCGCACTGTTCGGGAGTGGAATAGTAGAGAGATAGTATGATTGTAGTTCGATGAACCCTCTGCCAAGCACTTAAATGTGAATTGCAGAGTAGTCATGTAGATGTAGATGTAGATGTAGATGTAGAAGTGTATTCCACATGCAGATTTGATTTCTGTCTAGTATTAACTGAGTGAAAGCTGCTAACTCTTGGGAATAAGCTAATATTGCTAACAAAAAATGACATTAAAGAAAATATATACTGTGAGGGCAATGTCAGAATTTCCAGACTATTGAATTGGGGTCGACAAGAAGTTCTCAGACTTACACCACATACAGCTCTAACAGCCCGTTTCTGAGCCAAAAATACCCTTTTTGAATCAGAAGAATTACCCCAAAAAGTAATACCATATGACATAAGCGTATGAAAATATGCGAAGTAGAATACTTTTTGTGTGGAATTGTCACTTAATTCAGATACTGTTGTAATGGTAAATAAAGCAGCATTTAGTTTCTGAACAAGATCCTGAACATGGGATTTACACAACAGCTTACTATCTAACCGAACGCCTATGAACTTGAACTGTTCAGTCTTGCTTATAATATGCCCATTCTGTCTGATCAAAATATCAGTTGTTGTTGGATTGTGAGTTAGAAACTGTACAAACTGAGTCTTACTGTGATTTAGCATCAAATTACTTTCCACAAGCCACGAACTTATTTCATGAACTTCATTATTTGATAATGTTTCAGTATTACACACTAGATCCTTCACTACCAAGCTGGAGTCATCAGCAAACAGAAATATTTTTGAATCACCTGTAATACTAGAAGGCATATCTTTTATATGAATAAGAAACAGCAGTGGTCCTAGCACAGATCCTTGGGGAATGCCCCACTTAACAGTGCCCCATTGGGACTGAACATCACTACCACTCTCAATATTGCGGAGAATTACCTTCTGCTTTCTGTTCTTAAAGTAAGAGGCGAACCAATTGTAAGCTACTCCCCTTACTCCGTAATGGTCGAGCTTTATCAGCAATATCTTGTGGTAAACACAGTCAAAAGCCTTCGTTAAATCGAAGAAAACACCTAGCGTCCGCAACCTTTTATTTAATCCGTCCAAATCCTCAAAGAGAAAACAGAATATAACATTTTCAGGTTTGCTTCGCTGAAAGCAACTTTGAATCTCGTTTCAAATTGTATCGAACGGATGGACGTTAAACAGTTTCGTAGGCCACCAGACTCCCCAGTTATTAACATTATTGAACATGTCTGGAACGCCTTGTAACGTGCTGTTCACAGGAGATCTCCACCCCGTCGTACTCTTATGGATTTATGGACAGCCTTACAGGATTCATGGTGTCAGTTCCCTCCAGCACTGCTTCAGACATTAGTCGAGTCCATGCCACGTCGTGTTGCGGCAATTGAGGGTTCTCGAGGGGGTCCTACACAATATTAGGCAGATGTACTGGTTTCTTTGGCTCTGCAGTGTATTTCGAGATTAAACACGATCCACAGGAAGACACTTTTTACGAAATATCAAACGCGCGAAACATTAAAGACACACAGCTGTAATTTGGATTTAGCTTCCATTTTATGAAAAAACATATTGTATATGGTAGAAGTTACCTCTTCTTTCATGTTATTAAGTAAAACCTAATTTTTGTACTAAAATTTGTAAAATTATGATAGATTAAATGGTGTGTACAAGTAAGATGCGATGATAAAATTACAGAACTAAGTTAATTATAAGTAGTGATATAGTCGTACCAGATTGCAAGACAATTATGTAACTTTACAGAGGTTGCAAACTACCCTCAGTTGCGTTAGAAATGTGTTATAAGTCGGAATTTAAAAGTTATCTAACTGATATTTTTATGGAAAGTGCATAGAGTACAGTACTGTTCACAGAAAATTTGGGAAAATTGTTAACAACGATATATAAGATATTGTCGGGTGCCATTTGAGCACTGCTGAAGTCGCTCAATGCGTTCTAACTGCAGGTGTTCTGTTTACAGTCCGGTGCGAAAACGCACCATCAGTATGAAATGAACCTGTGTTGTTATATGGGGAGTTTTCGATCATTGTCAGTTGCCCGTCATGTATCCCTGTACAGTTCAGAGTGTGCTGTACTTCCGTCCGCGACCGCGTACGCTAAGGCTGGCATGGCACAGAAGGCGACCTGAGCGTTTATCAGTGCAATTAGTTATCGCTCATTTTGCGTAAATGTGTGGAGGTGAACTTCGTTCGACTGATAACTTACTTGAAAGCCTGTTACTTTCGATGTTTCTGTGTGCCAGCTGTAGTGTTGTAGAAAACTGAGTAGCAAGTGGCGAAGCTTATTCACTACTTTTAAGGCGAGCAAATAACTGTACGTAATTAAAAGTCAGAGAGGTAATTAGCAATACTAGAAACTTCGAGGAGAATTCGTCTCTGTATTGTATCGAATGCTTATTACAATAGCATAACTTAAATGAATTTGAAAAAATATTAATCTTTGTATGTAACTGGCCGAGCGGTTCTAGGCGCCTCAGTCCGGAACCGCGCGACTGATACGGTAGCACGTTCGAATCCTGCCTCGGGCATGGATGTGTATGATGTCCTTAGGTTAGTTAGGTTTAAGTAATTCTAAGTTCTAGGGGACTGATGACCTCAGATGTTAAGTCCCATAGTGCTCATAGCCATTTTTTTTTTGTGTGTGCGAACTTTCCTTGACTGTAGTGATTTGTTAAAACAATCAACGTTCGTTTGTCGCCGTAGTTTCCCGTCGTCTTGATTATAAATAGTGAGTTAGAACGTTTTATTTCAGTTCGGCAAGCTCAACTGTGCACCTATGTACTGGAGATAATATGCAGCAGGTTTCTCAAATACTTGTGGCTGTCCCCATAAATAATTATCAGATCCTTGTAAACAGTAGCGGTATTAAAAATCGTACAAACGCGTAGTAAAAAGCAACATAATCAAACACTGTCTCATGAAACAAAAACAAAACTTCTAATCGTCAGTGACAGAACGACAGTTTAGGGTATGTTTCTTAAGTACCGTGTAATTTTACTCCAACGTCGATTGTAAGACCACCAAAATTTATTGATGAAAGAAAGAAACTTCTAATGTGAGTCTAGGATCACTGCGCCTATTAATATGTATTTCCCGTTTTGCTCCTAACGTAAGTTTATTAGCTGTCATTCCTGAATGAGCAGCCATAATTTTACTTTGAGTGTTAATATCAATTCCGGGCTCCGGCCCTGGAGGACCAGTCATTGCCGACCGGCTGTCCCGTAATCTTGTGAAACTGGCGTCTTTTGGATGCAGCTTGGAGGGGCGTGGGATGAGCACAACGCTGTCCCGACCGTGGTCAGATTCCCAGACCTTTGACTCCCTGCTTCTCACTAAAGTAGCCCCTCAGTTGGTATCACAAGGCTGTATGGATCCCGGTACAGCCCTCATACCGGCCGGCCGAGCGGTTCTAGGCGCTTCAGTAAGGACCCGCGCTGCTGCTGCGGTCGCGGTTCTAATCCCGCCTCGGGCATGGATGTGTGTGATGTCCTTAGGTTAGTTAGGTTTAAATAGTTCTAGGTGACTGATGACCTCAGAAGTTAAGTCCCATAGTGCTCAAAGCCACTTGAACCATTTTGCGAACTTCGCAACAAATTAGAATCCACAACTACTCAAATGCGTTAGTTGGCTGTTAAGTTGGTTGGTCTGGTGACTCCGCTACGACAGGTCGTCTTGGGCAGCACGACTCATCCAATTCAGTCCTCAAATACAGCGGGATTCAGTCCTGTGTGTGTGTAATGTATGGGGAGTCCCTTGAGGTGACACCTGTGTGAAGTTTGTTGACATTTACTTTTAACTGTGCCCCAGCGAGAGGCACCAAAAGCAGGAAACTCTGTTGAAATTCAGCATTGTTTATGTGGTGTTGCTAAAGTGACAATGATCAGTATGAGGTGTGACAACCGCATCCTCAATAGAACCACATGAAGCCGGACCTTCAAGCAGCGTGACAGTCAGCAATAAACGGTGGTACTTCGCATTGTCCAGAGCGCCCTCCCGCGCGAATCCACTGGTCGTCGCTACCTATACAGGGTAGTCCATTGATCGTGACCGGACAAACCATATCACGAAATAAGCTTCAAACGCAAAAATTACATGGAACGAAACATGACTAGTTTGAAGCGGCAAAATAGATGCGCAACGGTTGGCCCGCTAGATGGCACTGCCATAGGTCAAAAGAATATCTACTGCGATTACTTCCACAGGAACCCCCATTTTTATTACATATCCGAGTAGTAGGTAAAGAAATATAAATTTGTAGTTGGACCACTTTTCTCGCTTTGTGATAGATGGCGCTGTTATAATCACAAACTTATGGCTCACAATTTTAGACAAAAGGGTGGCAACAGGTTTTCCAATGTGATAAATGTACCTTTGTGAACTTATCATTCCTGAGAACGTAAGCTGTTACAGCGTGCTTACTTGTAAATACCACATTAACGCAATTAATGCTCAAAATGATGTCCGTCAACCTCAATGCATTGACAATACGTGTAACGACATTCCTCTCGACAGCGAGAAGTTCAACCGCACGCGAGCTATGTGCCGGACATCCATCATGTTGGAAGTACATCGCCATTCTGTCATGTAGTGAAACATCTTGTAGTGACATCGGTAGAGCATTACGTAGGAAATCTGCATACATTGCACCATTTAGATTGTCACCGATAAAATGGGGGCCAATTATCCTTCCTCTCATAATGCCGCACCGTACATTAACCCCCCCCCCCCCCCCAAGGTCGCTGATGTTCCACTTGTCGCGCCCATCGTGGGTTTTCCGTTGCCCAATAGTGCATATTATGCCGGTTTACGTTACCGCTGTTGGTGAATGACGTTTCGTCGCTAAATAGAACGCATGCAAAAAATTTGTCATCGTCCCGTAATTTTTCTTGTGCCCAGTGGCAGAACTGTACACGACGTTCAAAGTCATCGCCATGCAATTCCTGGTGCATAGAAATATGGTACGGGTGAAATCGATGTTGATGTAGCATTCTCAACACCGACGTTTTTGAGATTCCCGATTCTCGCGCAATGTGTCTGCTACTGATGTGCGGATTAGCCGCTACAGCAGCTACAACAACTACTTGGGCATCATTTGTTGCAGGTCGTGTTTGACGTTTCACATGTGGCTGAACACTTCCTGTTTCCTTAAATAACGTAACTATCCTGCGAACGGTCCGAACACTTGGATGATATCGTCCAGGATACCGAGCAGCATACAATGCACAACCCCGTTGGGCATTTTGATCATAATAGCCATACATCAACACGATATCCACCTTTTCCGCAATTGCTAAACGGTCTATTTTAACACGGGTAATGTATCAAGAAGCAAATACCGTCCGCACTGGCGGAACGTTACGTGATACCACGTACTTATACGTTTGTGACTATTACGGCGCGATCCATCACTAAGCGAGAAAAGTAGTCCAACTAAAACATTCATATTTCTTTACGTACTACACGAATATGTAATAAAAGATAGGGGTTCCTATTTTTTTAAAAACTCAGTTGATATCCGTTTGACCTATGGCAGCGCCATCTAGCGGGCCAACCGTAGCACCATCTGGTTTCTCCCTTCAAGCTGGTCAAGTTTCATTCTTTGTAGTTTTTTTGTTTGGTGCTTATTTCGTGAGATATTTGGCCCGGTCACGATCAGTGGATCACCCTGTATAGTAGTGGAACTTAACACCACTCACCCCGACTTCTCGACTCAACGTCAGAGATAGATTTGCTGTCATTTTCAGATTTCGCGTAGCCCTCACTAATTCCACAGTTAGCCAAGTTCTCTGCAATAAAGATGTGCGATAATGGAGCGACGCAAAAAAGTGAAAGTTCACTGCTGGTTTCATAGCACTCTAAAGGCCCAAAGGCGAGGATACCTATATAATAAGCATAAAGCATGCGTATCATCTTGCTCCACATCTAACAGAAATCTATCGCAGGTAACAGGACGAACAAAGTGGTTCAAGTGATTGGAAGGATGCACTCATTATTCCCATTTCCAAAGATGATCGTTGAACATATGCGCACCACTAAAGTCCTATAAAGGTGATGTCAGTATGTTGTATAATAGTGATACACTTTTTATGCTCGCCTGGTATGATCTTACTGGAGACCCCTCTGCAGAAATCAACATGGATTTTTCAGCCAATGATATCGTAACATCCAACTCACTAACTTCATCCACGAGACCCAGATACAGGTGACACGTTGATTCCATGTATGTCGACTGCCGGAAGCCGTTGGATACAGTTCCAATATGTGGCCTTACCAATAAAAAAAGAGCTTACTGAGTATCAGACCAGAATTGTAGTTGTATTCACATGTTCCTAGCATATAAAACAGAGTACGTCTATCCTAATGACAGTAAATCCTCAGCCATAAAAGTACACCAAGAGACTGTTACAGAACAGGACCAAATATTGAATCACTGATGTTTATTCACGTTTTTATCGCATAAAATTTAAAAAAATTCTGCAATATTCAGTCGTTGTTTACGTCCTGAAATGTATATTACTGAAAGTCAGAGTTATAGTCGAAAGCCGGCCACGGTGGCCGAGCGGTTCTAGGCGCTTCAGTCCGGAACCGCGCGACTGCTACGGTCGCAGGTTCGAATCCTGCCTCGGGCATGGATGTGTGTGATGTCCTTAGGTTAGTTAGGTTTAAGTAGTTCTAAGTTCTAGGGGACTTATGACCTCAGCTGTTAAGTCCCATAGTGCTCAGAGCCATTTGAACCAATATTCAAAATCATAAGTTTGCAAACGCAAGAAAACTTCGAAAATCTGCATGCAAATAACACCTGTGGATGTAGGCAGAAATCAGACGAAAATGCAACCACTGATGGCATTTTAAATAAATAAAAAGAAACGCTAAGGTAATATAAATACACATTTCAAGTATTTGCAAACACTGATGTAGCTTAAACAGTTGTTCAACAAGTAGTAACAAAATGCCCGGAGAACCTACTTGCTTGTTGATAGTTCCAAAATAGACATGTGACGCACTCTCTCCTTCACACATATGTTTAGGGGTCGGGATATCAAGTGCTTTGATCGAGAAAGGATTTCCTGTTCAAATGGCTCTGAGCACTATGGGACTTAACATCTGAGGTCATCAGTCCCGTAGAACTTAGAACTACTTAAACCTAACTAACCTAAGGACATCACACACATCCATGCCCGAGCTCTGATTCGAACCTGCGACCGTAGCGTTCGCGCGGTGCCAGACTATAGGGCCTAGAACCGCTCAGCCACCCCGACCGGCCCATCGCTTTCCACATACACTTTTCTTATCTTCATTGTACTTTGCTGGAAAAACTGGTAGACCAAAGGTACTGCTCCCATATCTACTACGTGGGGTTTGCACACTAACTACACACAAAACAGTTTCCAACACTGGCGATAAATTGTCGTAAATCACAATTAGCAAAACAACACTAAAAATTTGAACTCTTTCGTACTAGCTACACTAATCGCAATTATCTGATGATCAGTGATTCAAAACATGACCGTCCAAATGACTCAGACACGAGGCGCTAGCAAGTTGGCCTGTTGCTTGAGAGGTGTGGTTGGGTGGTGTGCGCAGCCACCCTTAGCGATAACGAATGGCGCTGCGTCAGCTGCGAAGCACGGGACTGCGTCTGAGCTGCTCTCAGCGTTAGCACCGTGACAAATTATCAAGCTAATAATGCTGCTTCTCTGAGGATAATGGTTCCAGAAGCTTCGAAAAACAAATGTGCGTCGCGCACGTCGAATTCTGCCGAATTCCTCGCCACAAAGTAAATGGGGGCGCTTATAATTAAACTTATGCTATTTGGGCCAGTGTAGGCGGAAAACTATTAACTGTGTGGTTACCTAGCTTTACAGTCAGTGTAGGTAGCACTCCGTCTTCAGGCCACGAGTGGCCTACCGGGACCATCCGACCGCCGTGTCATCCTCAGTGGAGGATGTGGATAGGAGGGGCGTGGGGTCTTCACACCGCTCTCCCGATCGTTATGAGGGTATTCTTGAGCGAAGCCGCTACTATTCGGTCGAGTAGCTTTTCAATTGGCATCACGAGGCTGAGTGCACCCCAAAAAATGGCAACAGCGCATGGCGGCCTGGATGGTCACCCATCCAAGTGCCGACCACGCCTCACAGCGCTTAACTTCGGTGATCTCACTAGAAACCGGTGCATCCACTGCGGCAAGGCAGTCAGTGTAGGTACCCAACTTTATAGTCAATGAAGACGGAAATCTCTTTACCACATGGGTACCCAACTTCATAGGAATGATGTCCAGACTGTGCTCTACAGGATTTGCGTTGTACGTCTCGATGCTCATGAGCGAGTAGCAGCCGCGCGTGTTCGTAGTGAGATCGCGGCATCAGAAGTCGTTTCGACACACGCAGCGATAATTGCGCAGTAGTAATAGATTGCAAGCCAAACAGTATGCATGCAGGCAGAAGGAAACATGCAGTGTTTGCTAATTTCGCTTACGAATACATTAAGAGACGCTACAGGATGTTTTGCACGCACCCAATGATTAGTTCCCGGCTGCTGAAAGGAGCGTTCGTGACACTGCTTATAGAGTGCATTCTTTATTTTCGAATAAATGTGCAGACGTTCCATGAATTAACAGTAATACAACAGCTATAACTTCAACTGATAATCATTTTCAGAGACCTGGCGTAGCGATTTTTTGTCCATGTATGCGTGTGTGTATGGGTGCGTATCTTTGTGTGTGTGTGTGTGTGTGTGTGTGTGTGTGTGTGTGGATGGGTGGGTGTGTATTTGCGCTGTTAATAATACGTCGTCAGATCCCGTGAGGCTACATACAACACATTCACGACAACTTGTTATGTTATGTGAGCCTCACTGCCCCTTTTTTTTTTAACTAATTTGTGTCTGATTTTACTCTGAGAAGCTAAGTAATGTACGTAAAAAGCGTAAATATAAATGTGATTCAAAAAGTACTTGAAGTAAAGTGAAGTGTAGCTGGACAGAAACAAACTCTTTAGCGCGCAATCCCCGCAACGATAGTAGTTGTGAATCTTTGAGTATGGACTCTAAAAAAAAAAAAGACAATTGATTTATTTAAAAAAAGAACTGTTAATCTGTGTCTTGTGGAAAGAGGGCGTGTTGCTAGGCCGTCGCTCAGGACGTATTGTTACATATAATGAAAATTGTTATTTTAATGATAAAGCCGAGTAAAGTATGTGCAAGAGTTGACAAACATTTATGTATACAAATTTTCTGGAAGTTAAGAATAGAAATATCTTGTTTTTGGAAAAGAAGGTGAACTTCATTGTCGTTGCCGTCTATCAATCGACAGAATTGTAAGTGTACAAAGTTCACTAAAATACAGGAAAAGAAATGCATTCTCTATAGTTTTCATTCAATAAGTAACAATCTCTCATAATTTCTTAATTACAGTAATTGGCTTATGTTCTTGTACAATAGTATGGTGCTGAACTCCACTCACCAATTTTGATGTAACAGGTCGTGTAGTTTGAAGGAAGTTTGTGTGCTAAGCAATCTCCTTTTCTCACGAAAAGCAGACTGCTGTTTGATCTTACTTACTTCTAACAGTGGTCCCTTAGGTATGAAAAGATACGAAAACTTGGGCTCAAAGCTATACGCAGTACGGCCAAGTAACTAAAAGAGTCGTATTTTAAACCTTTAAGAACAATAACTTCCTACAAATTATAATACATCACCAACTGGTGCAGAAGCTGATCATTCAAGGAGGCAGCAACCAAAATTCAGGTACCAGTTACGACTTAAAGTAAAATTCTCAATCAAAAAATCAATCTCTTGCTCTCTCTGAAAACACATATATAAACAATCATATTATTAAGATAACAGTCATTTTATAAACTTCATTCCACCGGCAGGTATTTTTATTTTTGATATCGTTAAGGCTTTCTGTATTCAAGTGCCCGATAAATTAATCACTTTGTTTAGAGGTAAAATAAATTAGGAACACCTCCGTGTTAATACTTTTACTTTTAGAAATATCTAAGGGTTCTAACGGAATGTCTTTTCACATGAATAACAGATTATACTTTCGTAAGTTCGCGTGGAGAAACACCTTTTGCGTGGTACACTTATTATTAATCTAATCTGGGACCTTTCATACTGCTCTTTGAAAAATGAATGAAACTAACTTGACTTTAGTCTGTTTATTCAAGAAATTAAATTCACCCATCTCCCTTTTGCTTTACGCCACATAATACTGAAGTAATTTGAAAAGAAGGTGCCGTCTTGCAAATGGCGACCAACAATACTAATTACAGCTCGCGCCATATCGCACATTATAATCTCTGAAAAAATGTACAATCAATTTTTTGTATGTGTAGCGATGCTAATGCTACTTAAACAAATGGTTTGGTTGTCAATGACAGCATATATTTACCACGTCTTTCTCGTAGGAAGATTCTAACCAGAGTAAAATGACAATGAGATTCTATTTCTATTGTTTTCACTGTTCTCAGTATCTTTACTAAAAAACTTAAATTATCATAAAGTATCGATACTGCTTTTCATATATGAGTGCATTACAGTGGAGTAATTAATATTTTACGTACTTTTTCGCATACAGAATAACAGTTCGTTTTATTTCGTAAACATTTCGTGTCAACCATAAATAAATGTTTCTCGTTCCCAGAGGACCGATGCACTGGGCAATGGCTGCACTCTCATTGATCTGCATTGTCAGTAAAAAATCGGTCACTCAACACTGTGTACCACAGCAATTACAGTTTGTAAAACTGTGTGAGAAGTCTTGCAAAAGTTCACAGAAGAAAAGTGGCTAAATTTGCCAGGAAATTTGAAAAGCATGCAAACTTCCCCAACTGTTTACGTGCCTTCGTTGACAAGCATGTGAGAATAATTAAACCAGATATCAATCGCTCTCGGTACTGTAACTGCAATAAATTTCATTCCTCAATCCTCTTTGCTGTTGTAGGCGCAAACTGTCTTGTGGTCACTAATCGCTGTATTAGTCATGGTTCTCCCTATTTGTCCAGGTTTATTTGTTGCTAAGAGGTCAAGTATGCTTTCGCACCCATTTCCGTTTCCATTGGGTTCCTGAACTAATTGCTCAAAAAAATTTTCTGAGAAAATATACAATACAATTTCAGATGACGTATTCTGCCTGTCGCCGGTTTTAAACGTATATATATAGAGGGTAGATTGAAGTCACCACCGACTATAACTGTATGAGGGGGGTACCTATTGGAAATGAGACTCAGGTTTTCTTTTAACTGTTCAGAAACTATATCTTCTGAGTTCGTGGGAGAGGGGGAGGGGGTGTCTGTAAAACGATCCAGTGAATAGTTTAGTCCGATTGTCAAGTATAACACATACTATTTCGTAGGAACTATGTAATTCAATTTCACTACAAGGTAAACTACTTCTGACAGCAATAAATACTCCACCAGCAACTGTATTTAATCTGTCTTTTCTGCACACTGTTAGGTCGTTTGAAAAAAATTCGGATGAACTTATTTCCAGCCTTAGCAAGCTTTCCGTACCTATAACTATTTGAGCTTCATTGCTATCTATTAGGGCTTGGAGCTCTGGTTCTTTATCAGCCCATCTACGACAATTTACAACTACAATACCAATTGTTTCTACAACTACGTTACTGTGTTTTACCCGCCCCCTTTTAGACGGACGCCCTTTCTGTGGTCTCCTGAGACCCTCTAACCTATAAAAACCGCCCAGGCCCTTTCACACAGCCCCCGCTACCCGTGTAGCCTCTTCCTGTGTGTAATGGACTCCTGACCTATTAAGCGGAACCTGTAAACCCACCACCCGATGGCTCAAGTCAAGGAATCTGCAGCCTACACGATCACAGAACCGTCTGAGCTCTTAACTCAGACCCTCCACTCGGCTCTGCACCCGAGGACCACAGTCGGTTCTGTCGACGATGCTGCACTGGAGATTGATAACAGTTTAAAGAAGGCGGGACGTAGCGAAGACGGTCACTCTAGATATACTGAAGACCAAAAGAAACTGGTACACCTGCCTAATATCGTGTAGGGCTCCCAAGAACACAAAAAAGTGCCGCAACACGACATGGCATGGATTCGACTGATGTCTGAAGTAATGTTGGAGGGAATTGATACCCTGAATCCTGTAGGGTTGTCCATAAATCCGTAAGAGTTCGAAGGGGTGGAGATCTCTTCTGAACAGCACGTTGCAAGGGATTCCAGAGCAGCAATTCTGGAGGTGGATGGTGTCGTATTCCGATGCTGGAATTTGCACAAGTCCGTCGGAATACACAATGGATATGAATGGTTGCAGGTGATTAGACAGGACGCTTACCTATGTGCCACCAGTCAGTCGTATCTAGACGTATCAGGAGTCCCATATTACTTCAACTGCACAGGCCCTACACCATTACAGAGCCTCCAGCAGCTTGAACAGACCCCTGCTGACATGCAGGCTCCGTGGATTTATGAGGTTGTCTCCATATCCGTACACATCCATACGCTCGCTACAATTTTAAACAAGAATCGTCCAACCAGGCAACATGTTCCCAGTCATCAACAGTCCAATGTCGATGTTAACGGAACCAGGCGAGGCGTAAAGCTTTGTGTCGTGCAGTCATCAAGGGTACACGACCGGGCCTTCGGCGCTGAAAGCCAATATCGATGATGTTTCGTTGAATGGTTCGCACGTTGACACTTGTTGATGGCGCAGGATTGAAATTTGTAGCAATTTGCGGAAAGGTTGCTGTTCTGTCACGTTGAACGATTCTCTACAGTCTTTGTTGATCACATTCTTGCAGGATTTTTTGGGGGCCGCAACGATATCGGAGATTTGATGTTTTACCAGATTCCTGATATTCACGGTATACTCGTGAAATTTTCGTACGGGAAAACCCCCATTTCATCGCTACCTCGGAGAAGCTGTGTCCCATCGCTAAAACCTTGATAACATGCCCTTGTAGTAGCAGTAACCGATCTAATAACTACGTCAGACACTTGTTACCTTATATAGACGTTGTCGACCGCAGCGCTTTATTCTGCCGGTTTACATATCTCCTATTTGAGTACGAATTTTACCAGTTTCTTCGGCGCTTCAGTGTATATCTACGTCTACATCTACATGAACGCTACGCAAGCTACTATACTGGGCGTGGCGGAGGGAACCGATACCATTACAACTCATTTCCTTTCCTGTTCTACTCGCAGGTAGAACGAGTGAAAAACTACTATCTATATGCCTCCGTATGTGCCGTAATTTTTCCTATTATGTCGTAGTGGTCCTTACTCGCAATTTTTATTGGCGCCAATAGAATTATTTGACAGTCAGCTTCACATGCCGGTTCTCTAAAATTTCCCAGTTTTCTCGAGAAAGAACGGCGCCTTCCCTCCAGAGATTCCACTTCGACTTCCCGAAGTATCGCCGTAACACTGACATGTTGTTCGAATCTACCGGTAACAAATCTAGCAGCCCGCCTCTGAATCGCTTCGATGGTACGGATCCCCAACACTCGAGCAGTACTCAAGAATAGGTGGTACCAGCGTCCCATACGCTGTTTCCTTTACAGGTGAACCACTCTTTCCTATAATTCTTCCAATAAACCGAAGTCGACCATTCGCCTTCCCTACCGCTGTTGTCACACACTCGTTTCATCTCATTTCGCTCTGCAAAGCTACGCCCAGATATTTCAGCGACTTGACGGGGTCAAGCAGGGCACTAGCAACATTGTATCCAAATATTAAAAATTTGATCTTCCTACTCATCCTCATCAACTTACATTTTTTCCAAATTTAGGGCTAGCTGCCTGGCATTCAGGACACCAACTGGAGATTTTGTCTAATTCGTCTTGTATCTTTCTACAGGCAATCAACTTCGATATCCACGGCAGCATCAGCAAACAACTGTAAATTGCTGCCCATCTTGTCCGTCAAATCATTTATGTATAAAAGGCGGTCCATTGATCGGGCCAAATATCTCACTAAATACGCGTCAAACGAAAAAAGTACAAAAAACGAAACTTGTCTAGCCTGAATGGGGAAAACAGATGGTGCTCCCATAGGTCAAATGGATATTAACTGCGTTTTACTAAATAGGAATCCCCAGTTTTTATTACATATTCGTGTAGTACGTAAAGAAATATGAATGTTTTAATTAGACCACTTTTTTCGCTTTGTGACAGATGGCGCGTTAATAGTCACAAATATATGGCTCACAATTTTAGACGAACAGCTGGTAACAGGTAGGTTTTTTTAAATTAAAATACGGAACGTCGGCACGATTGAACATTTTATTTCGGTTGCTCCAATGTGATACATGTACCTTTGTGAACTTATCATTTTTGAGAACGCATGCTGTTACAGCGTGATTACCTGTAAATACCACATTAATGCAATAAATGCTCAAAGTTACGTCCCTCAACCTCAATGTATTTGGCAATACGTGTAACGACATTCCTCTCAACAGCGAGTAATTCGCCTTCCGTAATGTTCGCATATGCATTGACAATGCGCTGACGCACGTTGTCAGGCGTTGTCGGTGGATCACGATAGCAAATATCCTTCAACTTTCCCCACTGAAAGAAATCCGGGGACGTCAGATACGGTGAAATTGAGGGCCATGGTATGGTGCTTCGATGACCAACCCACCCGTCATGAAATATGCTATTCAATACCGCTTCAACCGCACGCGAGCTATGTCTCGGACGTCCATCATGTTGGAAGTACATCGCCATTCTGTCATGTAGTGAAACATCTTGTAGTAACGTTGGTACAACATTACGTAGGAAATCAGCATACATTGCACCATTTAGATTGCCATCGATAAAATGGGGGCCAATTATCCTTCCTCCCATAATGCCGCACCACACATTAACCCGCCAAGGTAGTTGATGTTCCACTTGTCGCAGCCCTCGTGGATTTTCCGTTGCCCAATAGTGCATATTATACCGGTTTACGTTACCGCTGTTGGTGAATGACGTTTCGTCGCTAAATAGAACGAGTGCGAAAAATCTGTCATCGTCCAGTAATTTCACTTGTGCCCAGTGACAGAACGGTACACGACGTTCAAAGTCGTCGCCATGCAGTTCCTGGTGTATAGAAGTATGGCACAGATGCAATCGATGTTGATGTAGCATTTCCCGCATCCCGTGGTCGTGCGGTAGCGTTCTCACTTGCCACGCCCGGGTTCCCGGGTTCGATTCCCGGCGGGATCAGGGACTTTCTCTTCCTCGTGATGGCTGGGTGTTGTGTGCTGTTCTTAGGTTAGTTAGGTTTAAGTAGTTCTAAGTTCTAGGGGACTGATGACCATAGATGATAAGTCCCATAGTACTCAGAGCCATTTGAACCATTTTGATCTAGCATTCTCAACACCGACGTTTTGGAGATTCCCGATTCTCGCGCAATTTGTTTGCTACTGATGTGCGGATTAGCCGCGACAGCAGCTAAGACACCTATTTGGGCATCATCATTTGTTGCAGGTCGTGGTTGACGTTTCACATGTGGCTGAACACTTCCTGTTTCCTTAAATAACGTAACTATCCGGCGAACGGTCCGGACACTTCGATCATTTCGTCCAGGATACCGAGCAGCATACATAGCACACGTCCGTTGGCCAATTTGATCACAATAGCCATGCATCAACACGATATCCACATTTTCTGCAATTGGTAAACGGTCGATTTTAACACAGGTAATGCATCAGAAAGAAAATACCGTCCGCACTGGTGGAATGTTACGTGATACCACGTACTTATACGTTTCGGACTATTACAGCGCCATCTATCACAAAGGGAAAAAAGGGATCCAACTAAAACATTCATATTTTTATGTACTACACGAATATGTATATAAATAGTGGGGGTTCCTATTTTTAAAAAAACGCAGTTGATATCCGTTTGACCTATGGAAGCGCCATCTAGCGGGCCAACCATTGTGCCATCTGGTTTTTCCCCTTCAAGCTAGACGAGTTTCGTTCTTTGTAGTTTTTTCGTTTGACGCTTATTTCGTCAGATACTTGGCCCGGTCACAATCAATGGACCACCCTGTATACAGAGGTCCTATCACTGAAGATTACGGCACGGTACGCTATCGAAATATCTTACTACGCAAACGACTGCAACCGTCAGGACACCTGACAACAATGCAAAAAATTGATTCGCCAGGAAAGCTTAAGGTCATGTTACAAAAAAGTAGTTGCTGTATCTTGCCACGCATTCATAATTTTCTATAGTAAACTAATTTTTTAGTCGACTCGCTGCATAAAGATGGAATAGAGTGGAATGGAGCATGGACTCGAGAGCAGTGCCACTCAAGAAGGGTGCACTGCATAAACCGGCAAAAGGAGCAGACCTCTAAGCTGCATGGTCACTCAGTAAAAAACATCTCCTTTGCATAATTTCTGAATCTTCGGCCTCAGACGAGTTTGTTTTGGAGGTCACACTGTCAATCGAACTTTCAAATAAGTCGCCACATCGAAATCACCCAGCGATGTGACGTTATCGTGACGTCCCACCAACACGACACCCACCTACATTTCAATCCTCGCAGCGTAAACCACTCGCGGAATTTGACTTGATAAAATATCACCTGGATATCTGGTCGAAGTAAGACAAATGTCTTGTGCTCGGAGAGTGACGCAAGTGCACTGCCTTGCACGCTCCGCTGGCGCCAGGAGCGCGGAGACATCTACTCAGACATTCAACTGTGCTCCCCAGCTGCGCAACTTTCTTGGAACGTGGGCGCAGATCGACCCGCGATAGGAATACACCTGGCAAGCGATGCTGCAGCGAAGGCGCAAACATCGTGACTGTGCCTCCAGGCAGTTCTTGGAACTTCTTAACGTTATCTGAAGTGGCTGATAAAATCGCACTACAAACGCTCTATCTGTTTAGAACGTAGCACACCTCTCAAAACAGAGACGATCGAGGTGAAAGCTCAATTTAATAATCCCAATTAAATTTTCAGTGGATTCTGTAATCCAGTTCAAGCAGACGTGTGGAATTTAGTAAAGATGTTCACTGGTTCTTCGCTTACCATAAATTTTCGTTACTGGGCAGATATTCATATTCTCGTGACCTTATCATTGGAGGAACAGTACACTAACGAAACGTAAATGTTAAATTAACTGGTGCAGAAATTTTAAAGAAATGTGTATAGTTTTAAACACATTTCGTGTGGGACAGTCATCTTCAGTGTCTTCCATTGCTTTCTTTACACTACATCAAGTAGACTTACATGGTACTACAGTTCAACATTTAAACTAAAGAAAGATTTCGTCCTGAAATAGTGATGAGGTTAATCGTTTTTTTCCACGTACTAATTATTCTTCTAGTGCAAGTTAATATCAGCATACGGATATTTTTCATCAGTTTAATCTTAACATCACAGACGTCTTTAGCAAGGCCGAAAAATCAACAAAAATGAAATAGCTCTGCCCATAATAAAGATAGCAGAAAGCGTGTACCAAGGATTAGAAATCACCACTGCAGCAAATAGAAAATCTAAGACCAGAACCAAATACGGAGTAAGACAAGGATACAGTTTGTCTCCGATTCGTTTTAATATTTATACTGACGACATGCTGAGGCATTGGATAAGTAAGTTAAGGTTTTATAACTTCAACGAAAAGAATTATACTGTGGCATTAATCTTTGCTGATGATCAAATTGTGATTGCTAATAGCGAGTAAACACCCTAAACAGCTGCTCATATTTTATCCACAACAGCTAAGTTATATAATCTATTAGAATCTTCAAAGAAAACAAAAGGTATGGCTTTCAGGAGCCTGGAGCCAATTATCAGCAAAGTAAAGAGACTTTACTTTGCTGATAAAGTCTCTTTACTTTAATGATCAGAGAGTATAAAGAGTAAACTCGTTCAACTTCTTAGGAAAGTGTATCTGATTCACGACAGAAATGGGCATACAAATGAAAGTAGAAATATTTAAGTACATTAACGGAATAATCTACATAGCCCTCAGAATTAAAATAGGAAAGGAAACACTTCTAAATTTCTACGAAACGATGTCAGTACCAACCATGACATATGGAAGCGAGTCGTGCACTGTAAAAAAAAAAAAGTAAATATAGAAGACAAGTATGAAAGATGTGTTTCCTAAGAAGAGTAGGTGGGTACACAGCATCCGACAGGAGAAGGAATGTTGACCCCAGAGAAGAACTGGGCGTGGAAACCTTAAATGCACAGTTTGAGGAACACAGGAAAAACTGGAAGGACCATGTCACAAGAATGGAAAACGAAATTGGGAAGAAGAACTATAGGAAGACCGACGGAAAGGTGGAAAAGATCAGCAATTCAACAAGAGAACATAGCAGGTAAATATCTAATACCTGCAGAGAAGTAAATAAGAAATTCTCAACACTTTGGTGGGATTGTCGACACACCTAACCTGCGCCGGCCAGAGTGGCCGAGCGGTTCTAGGCGCTACAGTCTGGCAGCTTTCGACCGCTAAGGCCGCATGTTCGAATCCTGCCTCGGGCATGGATGTGTGTGATGTCCTTAGGTTAGCTAGGTTTAAGTACTTCCAAGTTCTAGGGGACTGATGACCTCAGAAGTTAAGTCCCATAGTGGTCAGAGCCATTTTTGAACACGTAAACTGCACGATCAATGATTGCTGTGGTCTGTCACACGAAAACTGCTGACACCCTCCCAAAAATACGACAGCACAGCAGTTCCACATCATAGAGCACACGTAATGTGTTGCGTACTAGGAAGGAAACGGATACAGCCCTCTTGCCCTACAACTTTCGTAAATTCTCAAGCGTGGGGTTTTCGACAGTTAAGTCTTTCACGCTGGTTGCCTTAGTCGGCTCTGCGTCGCTTGCACCATTCTTAGGTTATCAGGGTGTAGCAGTTAGGCGCAGCGATGACATCACCTGTTTACCAAACAGAAATGAGCGCGAGAAGTACGGGCCCCACAGCGAACTGCTTACGTCACACTAGTGGCGCTGCCTTCTATACTTGGCGAAAGCTCGGCTTCGTGCAGGGCCCGTGGGAAATCAGTATGTCAGTGGAAAGGTAGTCACTAAACGTCGCAACTCTGGTGTGTGCTATCAAGGGCTTGCACGCATTTAGAAACTGGAAATTTGTGGTAAGATCTTATGGGACTAAACTGCTCAGGTCATCGATCCCTAAGCTTACACACTACTTAATCCAACTTATACTAACTTACCCTGAGGACAACACACACACCTATACCCGAGGGAGGACTCGAACCTCCAACGGGGTAGTGGGGAGCCGCGCTAACCATGGCAGGACGCCCCAGACCACGCGGCTACCCCGCGCGGCGCATGCATTTAAAAGCACAGTCCAGAATTATTAAACTACTCCGAATTAGCTACTCGCCCTCCGACAAAGACGGCTGGTGGTACTCGTAAGACCTGCAGTGTTATTTGCCGTGATTTATGCGCCATGGCCTTTCTTTTTCATGAGCCTCGTTTACCAACACAGAAGGCATCCAACTCTGGGAGTTTGTGGCTGAGCATGCTACCGTTCTTGGCTCCTCGTCGCCTCACAGGCTGTCCAGACCCTACTGTATCAGCCCTTTCCATTGGAAACGCTACATCTGAACTTTTCTGGGTGACGTGAGCTTTAACAAAACCTTTCAATATTAAGTTAATAGTGAACGTCAGGTGCCCTGGGAATTACAGAAGTAATATCAACTTCAGAATTTCAAAACTGAAAGATGGTTGTTCTCACCTTCAGTCCGAAGACTGATTTGAGGCACCTCTCTGCACTAGTATGTTCTATGCAGGTCTCTCCATCGTTACCTAACTATTGCGTCTTAAATCCTTTGAAAATGTATACTGCATGAAATCCTTAATCTCTTTCCACAACTTTTTAGCCACCACGCTTCCCTCCATCACCAAATTAAAAATTCTCTAAGGTCTCACAGCACTCCCTGTCAACCTTTCCTTTCGTTTAGTCAAGTTGCGCCGCAAAGCGCTTTTCTCCTCGAATCAGCGCAGTACCGCTTCTTCAGCTTTCCACTCTACCTATCTATCTTCAACCTTGTCCTGAAGACTGAGCAAGATGGCGCAGTGGTTAGCACACTGGACTCGCATTCGGGAGGACGACGGTTCAATCCCGAATCCGGCCACCCTGATTAAGATTTTCAGTGATTTCCCTAAACCGCTCCAGGAAAGTTCCGGGATGGTTCCTTTGAAAGGGCACGGCCGACTTCCTTCTCCGTCCTTCCCCAATCCGATGAGGCCGATAAGCTCGCTGTTTGGTCTCTTCCCTCAAACAATCCAAATCCTTGTCCTAAAGCATCACATTTTAGACGCTTCTGTCCCCTTCTTGCATACACTGTTTCTCGTCAATAGATGAATCCCATGCAAAACAACACTCCACACAAATATCTTTAGAAAAGAGTTCCTAATACTCAAATTTTTTGTCGAATGACAAAATATTTTTTCTCTTTAGGAAAGATGTTCTTGATATTTATAGTCTACATTTTACATCATATACTCTATTTTTGTTGACGTCACTTATTTTCTGCCAAAATTGCAAACCTCATTTACTACTTCCAGCATTTTATAGACCAATCTCTATCCTCTGGCATCACCAAACTTAATGTAATTACACCCCACTATCATTATTTTAATTTAATGGTGTTTATCCCATAACATGCTGTCAAGACATTGTTCATTCCATTGAACTGTCACTGCATCTCAGTTCCTGTCACTCCCAGCACCATCGGTAAACCTAGAACTTTTTAGTTCTTCTCCCTGAACCTCAATTCCTTCTCCAAATTTCCTCGCTTCCCTGTACTGCTTGTTCTATTACTTTTTTCCCTCGGTTATTAGTCTTCTGTTAGCCTCCAAAGCTGAGACGTCAGCACGTCTTATTGGCCTCTAAGGCATTCGGGATCTATTCCCGGTAGTGACAGGGAATTTTTGTTGGCAGGAGGATTGGGACGGGGTCCACACGGCCTCCGTGATGCCCGCTGAATGGATACTTGAATGAGAAGTATCAGCTTCAGGGCCTGCAAAGCCGACAGCGGCCGGGAGACCGGCGTGCTGACCGACCCCTCTCAATAATGAATGCAAATGACGCCACGACACGGCGGTCGATCGCTCCCGATTGGTCCGTTTGCATCCATAACGGCGGAGCTTTAGTATTTGTTGTTGATTAGTCTTTTAACTGACTGACACCGCCTGCCAGGATTTTCTCTTCTGCGCTGATCTCAGGACACCACTTACGCTCAGCATTCTCAATTTACAGTTTTATATACATTAACAGACAAAAACAGTAATACCAAGAAAGAGCTGTGTGACACACATGAAAGTTGGTAGGCGTATTTCTACATTTGAAATATGGTGTCTCTTCAAATTTCGCGCCAGTCGCTCAAGTGTGGCGCTGGTAGCGGCACTATGAGGATGGAAGTAAGGTTGCTTTAACTACACACACTGTAACGCTCGTGAGCGATAACTACCTTTGAGACTGAAGGTTCTCAGTCGATATTAGTCAAAAATGCTCTTAAAGCGACAAAGCCACCATTGCCGTTAGAGTCTCGTACAGATTCCCGTATGGAGGACATAGTGGTAGACATCCCTGGGGTTGTGAAGCAGCTGAATGGGTGGAAAATAAATAAATCGCCAGGTCCTGATGGGAGTCCAATTCGGTTTTACAGAGAGTACTCAACGGCATTGGCTCCTTACTTAGCTTGCACTTATCGCGAATCTCTTGTCCAACGTAAAGTCCAGAGCGACAGGAAAAAAGCGCAGTTGACACCTGTATATAAGTAGGGTAGAAGGACGGATCCTCAAAATTACAGACCAATATCCTTAAAATCGGTGTTGCAGGATTCTCGAACATATTCTCAGTTTGAATATAATGAATTTCCTTGAGACAGAGAAGTTACTGTCCATGCATCAGCACGGCTTTAGAAAGCATCGCTCCTGCGAAACGCAACTCGCCCTTTTTTCACATGATACTTGCGAACCATGGATGAAGGGGATCCTTGACTTCCGAAAAGCATTTGACTCGGTGCCCCACTGCAGACTCCTAACTAAGGTACGAGCATATGGGATTGGTTCCCAAGTATGTGAGTGGCTCGAAGACTTCGTAAGTAATAGAACCCAGTACGTTGTCCTCGATGGTGAGTATTCATCGGAGGTGAGGGTATCATCTGGAGTGCCCAGGGAAGTGTGGTAGGTCCGCTGTTGTTTTCTGTCTACATAAATGATATTTTGGATAGGGTGGATAGCTTGGACAGGATTTGTGATTGGTGTAAAGAATGGCAGCTAACTCTAAATATAGATCAATGTAAATTAATGCAGATGAATAGGAAAAAGAATCCTGTAATGTCTATATACTCGATCAGTAGTGTAGCGCTTGACACAGACACGTCGATTAAATATTTGGGCGTAACATTGCAGAGCGATGTGAAGTGGGACAGGCATGTAATGGCAGTTGTGGGGAAGGCGTATAGTCGTCTTCGGTTCATTGGAGGAATTTTGGGACTACGTGGTTCATCAGTAAAGGAGGCTTCTTATAAAACACTGATACGACCTACTGTTGAGTACTGCTCGAGCGTTTGGGATCCCTATCAGGTCGGATTGAGGGAGGACATAGAAGCAATTCATAGGCGGGCTGCTAGATTTGTTACTGGTAGGTTTGGTCACCACGCGAGTGTTACGGAAATGTTTCAGGAACTCGGATGGGAGTCTCCAGAGGAAAGGAGGCGTTCTTTTCGTGAATCGCTACTGAGGAAATTTAGAGAACCAGCATTTGATGCTGACTGCGGTACAATTTTACTGCCGCCAACTTACATTTCGCGGAATGATCACAAAGATGAGATAAGAGAGATTAGGGCTCGTATAGAGGCATATAGGCAGTCATTTTTCCCTCGTTCTGTTTGGGAATGCAACCGGGAGAGAAGATGCTAGTTGTCGTACGAGGTACCCTCCGCCACGCACCGTATGGTGGATTGCGGAGTATGTATGTAGACTTAGATGTAGATCAACACCTCAAAGAGTTGTAATACGGATATGAGAAGATGAATCTTCCTTCTGCGATATTGCAGAATGATTTGCCAGGAATGTAGTCATTGTACATGATTGCTGTCAGCGGCGGTCACGAGAATGTAAGGTCGCAAGAAGACCTGCCTCTGCAGGGCTACTTGGCACTATCGAGAGGGGAGACCATCGTGTGAGGGGTATGGTTCTGGCGCATCGTTGCACTTGCAGCAGCTATTTGAGCAGCAGTTGGCAGCACAGTGAACTGTTACAAATAGGTTATTTCGAGGACAGCCCCGAACCAGGCGCCATGTAGCGTGCATTCCACTGACACCAAAATACCGCCATTTGCAACTTCAGTAGTGTCAAGCGAGAGGTCATTGGAGGCCTGGTGGAAGTCTGTTGTATTTTGCTAATGAAGGCTGGTGCTGCCTCGTTGCCAGTGGTGGCCGTGTGTTGGCCAGAATGAGACCAGTTGAAGGCCTGCAACCAACTTGTCTGCCTACAAGACGTATTGGACTTGCACCTGGAGATATAGTCTGGGGCGCTATTTCGTATCATAGAAGGAGCACCTCTTGGTTTTCCAACGCACCCTCGCTGCAAATGTGTACGTCAGTCTGGTGATTCGACATATTGTGCTGCCATTTATGAACAGCATTCCAAGCGGTGTTTCTCAAATATACTGCTCGCCCACATACCGCCGTTGTAACCCAACATGCTCTACAGGGCGTGGAAGTGTTGCCTTTGTCTGCTCGATCATCAGATCTTTCTCCAGTCGAGGACATTTGGGACATCATAGGACCACAACTCCTGCTTCATACACGACCAGCATTATCCGTTCATTTATTGACCCACCAAGTGCAACATGCGTGGATCTCCATCCCACAGACAGCCGTCCAGCACCTGTACAACACAATGCATGTACGTTCGTGTGCTTGCATTCAACACTCTGGCGGTTACACCAGCTGTAAATCTATCGGCATTTCACATTTTCAATGGCTCATCTCACTCTTACATTAACCTGTGAACTTGAAATGTTAATCACTTAGATATGTTACAAACACAAATGTACTCTACTCGCCATTAAAACAGTTACAACAAGAAGAAATGCAGATGATAAACGGGTATTCATTGCACAAATATATTATACTATAATTGACATGTGATTACATTTTTACGCAATTACGGTCCATAGATCCCGAGAAATCAGTACCCAGAACAACACCCTCTGGCCGTAATAACGGCCTTGATACGCCTGGGCATTGAGTCAAACAGACATTGGATGGCGTGTACAGATACAACTGCCCGTGCAGCTTCAACACGATACCACAGTTCATCAAGAGTAGTGACTGGCGTATTGTGACGAGCCAGTTGCTCGGCCACCATTGACCAGACGTTCCCAATTGGTGAGAGATCTGGAGAACGTGCTGGCCCAGCAGTCGAACATTTTCTGTATCCAGAAAGGCCCGTACAGGACCTGCAACTTGCGGTCGTGCATTATACTGTTGAAATGTAGGGTTTCGCAGGGACCCAATGAAGGGTAGAGCCACGGGTCGTAACACATCTGAAATGTTACGTCCACTGTTAAAAGTGCCGTCAATGAGAACAAGAGGTGTCCGAGGCGTCTAACCAATGGCACCCCATACCATCACGCGGAGTGATACGCCAGTATGGCGATGACGAATACACGCTTCCAATGTGCGATGTCGCCAAACACGGATGCAACCATCATGATGCTATAAACAGTACCTGGATTCATTCGAAAAAATGACGTTTTGCCATTCATGCACCCAGGTTCGTCGTTGAGTACACCATCGCAGGCGCTCGTGTCTGTGATGCAGCGTCTAAAGGGTAACCGCAGCCATGGTCTCAGAGCTGATAGGCCATGCTGCTGCAAACGTCGTCGAACTGTTCATGCAGATGGTTGTTGTCTTGCAAACGTCACCATCTGTTGACTCAGGGATCGAGACGTGGCTGCACGATCCGTTACAGCCATTCGGATAAGATGCCTGTCATCTCGACTGTTAGTGACACGAGGCCGTTGGGATCCAGCACTGCTTTCCGGTATTACCCTCCTGAACTGACCGATTCCATAATCAGCTAACAGTCATTGGATCTCGACCAACGGGAGCAGCAATGTCGCGATACGATAAACCGCAGTCGCGATAGGCTACAATCCGACCTTTGTCAAAGTCGGAAACTTGATGGTACACATTTCTGCTCCTTACACGAGGCATCACAACAACGTTTCATCAGGCAACACCGGTCAACCGCTGTTTGTGTATGAGAAATCGTTTGGAAATTTTCCTCTTGTCAGCACGTTGAAGGTGTCGCCACCGGCGCCAACCTTGTGTGAATGCTCTGAAAAGCTAATCATTTGCATATCACAGCATCTTTTTCCTGTCGGTTAAATTTGGCGTCTGTAGCACGTCATCTTCGTGGTGTAGAAATTTTAATGGCCAGTAGTATATTTCCGATATTTCATTACTCTACAGTGATTATTCTTTGGTGTTGCGAGTTTTTCCGTAACTGTATTTATGGTTACCATGCATTTTGAGCTAAATTGACTGGTTAATGTCACACTGATTATGATCCAAACGAACTAGGATTAAAGTTTAATATTCCGTTGACGACGTGATCATCGTATCGGAGCCCGAGTTCACGTTGGGGAATGCAATCGCCTTTAGTTTAGGGGAACCTTGTAAAAGCTAAATGTCTCCCTTAATACAGCTCCTATGCCTTAAGCGCTGCAGCAGCTTAGTCTGTTGTCTGTACACTGGGGAATCGGTGTCAAGTTCAGGATGTACAGCGCTAAGATGGCCTGAAAGTATTGTGGTTGAACAGAGATCTGTTTGGAAAGCTTTTTGTTACATTGTTGTTCGATCAACAATGTTCCTTGCACTCATGGGTTGATGTACGTTAAAATAGCGTCTTAAACAATTCCGTTTCAAAGTCGTATTGAATATGAAAAAAACTTTTCTTCTTCTTCAAATTTGAAATAACACCACTATTTCCTTTCATCAAACTAAAAATTCGTGATTTTAAATTGGGAATAAGCTTCTCCTTTAAAAGATAAAATGAAAGAATTCCCTGGTAGTTTCAGTGTTTACTGCAATAAGTTTTGAAACGGATCTTGTCCCGTTCCATATTTTTGTCAATAAATTCCGGTACAGAAGAATAACGGCGAGTGTGTTTTTGCTCTGGAGAAGTAAGTCTGTGAGTAACAAGCAGAAGAGAATGGACCAAACGGTGTTTATTTATTTATTTATTTAGTATGTGCCACGTTTCCTTGCATCCTTTCCCTTATGCGACCTTGGACTGCATGAATGAGATAGTATGTGAAGTAGCAGAAAGCTTTGGTCAGAGGCCGTAGCATTGCATGAGTAGAGTGGTCCTGTGGTAGCATAGTACCAACCTCCTAAACGCAAACAAGTTTGGCAAAGACAGTGTGTAAGTCACGTTAGAGAGGTCGCGAAGCCACGAGTATTGCCTATGTCAGGTTAGCGAACCATCCCCTCCACGACCTTTTGAACGAACAACGGTTTGGCGATGTGTCCCCGCAGGTGCACTTGTTCCTGAGTAGCTGGACAGATGTGGAGAATCATCTCTCGATTTTGGTAATGTTAACAAAGGTAGCACAATGTCTCAAATCTGCTCGTTAATATGGTCCAGATGTTGAAATGAGGTGTGACATTACCATAAGGGAGCTAATTTTCATAATTTAGTTAAATTTCAGTAGAACTCTGCGATTGAGCCTTGGTCAGGCCACACACCATGGGCCTTAAGCACACGGTTGCATTATTGCTATGTCTTTAACGAAAGATCACTCATTTATTGTATTTTAATGTGGTATTTCTTTTACAGTAGTATTTTGGAGGATTTTTATTTATTTTTCATATGTTTCCTTTGTGTACTTGATTTCCCGTCACGTGGTCGGTCGGAGCAACTGCCACATTGGTAAACTGCATAAACTTCCACATACAGAAGGCAATAGCAGAAGAAAAATAGGTCAGAAATGAATACACTACGCTCTGCAAGGGCACACTATTTAACACAAGCTAAAAAGTCTACACACACAAACACACACACACACACACACACACACACACACACACACACACACACAAAGATAAATGTAAACAAAATTCAAAATGTTCAAATGTGTGTGAAATCTTATGGGACTGAACTGCTAAGGTCATCAGTCCCTAAGCTTACACTCTACTTAACCTAAATTATCCTAAGGACAAACACACACACCCATGCCCGAGGGAGGATTCCGAACCTCTGCCGGGACCAGCCGCACAGTCCATGACTGTAGCGCCTGAGACCGCTCGGCTAACAAAATTCAAATTTGGCGCCAAACTCACTGCTGAATAAATGAAAACTGCCTTGACTGGGCACACAACCACCACAATTACAAAGTGTTTCCGTGAAGTGCAAAGTGATTTTACGACCTTATTTGTGAAAATATGTGTTATATTTATGTGTACTTGGCAACAACTCACCATGATTCTAAGAACAAAAGGTCTTGCAACACAAAGACGTAAGTAAAAAATAACATAGGCGCGAAATACCGCGACAAATTAAATTACGTTTAGAACATAAAATGTTAGGTCAACTCCCAACAAAATTTCTCATCAACATCGTTTGGTTGCAGATGACAAGCTATCTATACTTACACAAGTGGTTCTGAAAACTCATGCAAACCCAATGTAAAGGTATTAACAAAGGAAACGAATTGTTGTTTGAACTAAATATTCCCATAATGTTTTAATCATTTAGTAAAAATGTTCACATTACAGGTTAAATAAAACAGAAACCCACTGATGATGGCACAGAGGTGCTGAAACTTGTGTGGGAACTTGGAAAAAGTGGTGTTTTCTATAACTAGCGGACCTTGCATCCAAAAACTTTCAACATAGCTCAGAACTGGATGGCAGTGCAATATTAACTAATTTTCGTATCTGATGTGTAGCGGTGAGTACTTTTTTATGTTAGGTACTAATTTTCCAGTTGATTTCAAACTAATTTCCCGATGAGGTGGAGACTTGAAACTTTCAACGTAACCCAGAAGTGGGTGACAATGCACTATTAAGCCGCTTTCGTGTCTGGTGTGTGGTAGACTGTACTTTGTGTACTACTGCTGTATCCCCCTTTTCTCGTTCCAGTCGCGAATGTCTTGCGGTAAAAACGATTGCTGGTAAAACTCCGCGTAAGCTTGACTCGCTTTCATTTTTACCTTCATGGTCTTTTCGAGAGATATACGTAGGAGCAAGCAATATATTGATTGACTCAGGCAAGTGCGAACTGAAACAAACCTGAAATGTGTAATTTCATCATATGTTTGAAACAGAATGAAAAATTCCACATACACAACACTAAAAAGTAGAAAACAAGAAATTTAATTTAAATACTTTTTCATATAACATGTTTTAAAAACGGACTAAAAGTATAAAATAATTTCTCCTAGGCCCACACAGAGTCCTAATGCCATATAGATAGTCCAGAAAATTTGTGCTTGTGTGCCTTTGAATTTTTAATACCTATGACAATTTCAAATAAAAAACGTAGAGCGCTTGCAGTAAATTATTGTAAGGAGTGTGCATAGTAGCTGTCGTTGAGAAAACTCACACGGCAGTTCGCATATTTGCAGTGCAATAAATTTATAGCTTAGGCGAACTATTCATGTACCAATTTTCTTCTGCACGCACTCCATGTTTTTCGTTTGAAATTTCACACACATTGTCACAACTATTAAAAATTCACAAACACAAATTTTCACGGCTACCTGTATGGAGTTAGGAATCTTAGTAGGGCTAGGAGAAACTATTTTATACGTTTTAGTACATTTCAAAAGAGTGTTGTATTAAAAAGGTTTTATTCAAATAAATATTTTTTCAGTACGTCTGGTGTGCAACTGGAGTCGCAGTCTAGCAGGATGCTGCGATAGGTACGCATCACAAGTTCGCCTGCAGTGTCGTTCGCGATCACGTGATGCATATGCTGCAACATATAGCGTGGAGACGTAACACTGAAGACGCGGCGCGGAACGCTTGCGCCAGCGGAAATGAGTGGCTGGCCCGGAATAGTGGGAGTGACGGGACAAGACAGGGTGTGGAGTTGTGACGTCAGAGGAAGAGTTGCGCAACTCCAGGTGCCGTCGGGCGGACGTCGTCGCAGCTACCAGCACCTTAGGCGGCGGCTGTCGCTCTTCGAGGGATATGGCGGAGAACAGCAAGCAGGCCCACAGCAGACACCAGGCTTCACGAGAAAACACACACACACACACACACATACCGCTGAACCTACTTGACCAAGCCAAAGTGCGTACTGTGGCATAAATCGAGAAGAAGGAGAAAGGAGAAGATTAGCGCTTAACGTCCCGTCGACAACGAGGTCATTAGAGACAGAGCACAAGCTCGGATTAGGGGCGGATGCGTAAGGACATAGGCCTTGCCCTTTCAAAGGAACCATCCAGCTATTTTCGAGAGGCGATTTTGGGAAATCACGGTAAATCTGAATCAGGATTGTCATACGAGTGTTTTACCCGTCGTCTGCATGACTCAAATCATGGCCTTGTCTCGCCTTGGCATTTCTTTAAAATTCTTTTCTTTGCGTTTTTTGTTCTCCGTTTACTCCTTCGAGTCTTTCTCGACGTCGAAATCTAACTTAAGTCTCCTCTTAGAATTATTCCTTCGGAAGATTTCATGTCTTGTTATATGGATTCCATGAAATTAAATAGAAGTAAAGAAGAAGTGGTGCCTTCTGGGCGTATCAACATGAGAAGAAGTAAAATAAAATATCAATATTTATGAATCTTCTTGGCGAGGAATGATCTGGCCATAGATACATCTACATCAGTATTCCGAAAGCCACCAGCTGGCGTGTGGTGGAGAGTGTTTCTGGTACCACTAATTGACCTCTCTCCTCCCTGTTCCACTCGCGAATGGTGCATGGGCAGAATGACTGCCGGTAAACCTCTGTATTAGCCATAATTTCCCGAATTTTCTCGTAGTGGTCATTTCGCAAGAGGTATGTGGGAGGAAGTAATAAGTTGTTAGACTGTCCCTTTAGCATATTCTCTCGGAATTTCAATACCAAATCTCTCCATGATTCACAAAGCGTCTCTAGCAGCGTATGTCAATGGAGCTTGTTCAGCGCCTCTGTAACGCCATCATGCCGATCAAATGATCCCGTGATGAAGAGTGGCGTTCTTCGCTGGACCTTCACTTTCTCTTCAACTAGTCCTATCTAGCAAGCGCCCAAGAACCAGTCGAACAAGTGTTTTGTCACTTCTTTCCCGTAAGGTACGTTCCATTAATCTCTCCAGTATCTGGTTTCCCTATGTTAGTTTTACACTACTGGCCATTAAAATTGCTACACCACGAAGATAAAGTGCTACAGACGCGAAATTTAACCGACAGGAAGAAGATGCTGTGATATGCAAATGACTTTTCAGAGCATTCACACAAGGTTGGTGCTGGTGGCGACACCTACAACGCGCTGACATGAGGAAAGTTTCCAACCGATTTCTCATACTCAAACAACAGTTGATCTGCGTTGCATGTTGAAATGTTGTTGTGATGCGGCGTGTAAGGAGAAATGCGTACCATCACATTTCCGACTTTGATTGGTTCAAATGGCTCAGAAGAACTACTTAAACCTATGTAACCTAAGGATATCACACACATCCATGCCCGAGGAAGCATTCGAACCTGCGACCGTAGCAGTCGCGCGGTTCCCGACTGCAGCGACTAGAACCGCGTGGCCACCACGGTCGGCCCGACTTTGATAAAGGTCGGATTGTAGCCTATCGCGATTGCGGTTTATCGTATAGCGACATTGGTGCTCGCGTTGGTCGAATTTAGCAGAATATGGAATCGGTAGTTTCAGGAGGGTAATACGGAACGCCGTGCTGGGTCCCAACGGGCTCGTATCACTAGCAGTCGAGATGACACGCATCTTATCCGCATGGCTGTAACGGACCGTGCAGCCACGTCTCGATCCCTGCGTCAACAGATGGGGACGTTTACAAGACAACAACCATCTGCACGAACAGTTTGACGAAGTTTGCAGCAGCATGGACTATCAACTCGGACACCATGGCTGCGGTTACCCTTGACGCTACATCACAGACAGAAGAGCCTGTGATGGTGTACTCAACTACGAACCTGGGTGCACGAATGTCAAAAGTCATATTTTCGGATGAATCCAGGTTCTGTTTACAGCATCATGGAGGTCGCATCCGTGTTTGGCGAAATCGCGGTGAACGCACATTGGAAGCGTGTATTCGTCATCGCCATACTGCCGTATCTCCCGGCGTGTTGGTATGGGTTGCCACTGGTTATACGTCTCGGTCACCTCTTGTTCGCATTGACGGCACTTTGAATAGTGGACGTTACATATCAGTTGTGTTACGACCCGTGGCTCTACCCCTCATTCGATCCCTGCGAAACCCTACATTTCAGCGGAATAATGCACGACCGCATGTTGCAGGTCCTGTACGGGCCTCCTGGCTACAGAAAATGTTCGACTGCTGCCTTGGCCAGCACATTTTCCAGATCTCTCACCAATTGAAAACGTCTGGTCAATGGTGGCCGAGCAACTGGCTCGTCACAATACGCCAGTCACTACTCTTGATGAACTGTGGTATCGTGTTGAAGCTGCACGGGCAGTTGTATCTGTACACGCCATCCAAGGTCTGTTTGCCTCAATGCCCAGGCGTATCAAGGCCGTTATTACGGCTAGAGGTGTTTGTTCTGGATACTGATTGCTCTGGATCTATGCACCCAAATTGCGTGAAAATGTAATCACATGTCAGTTCTAGTATAATATATTTACCCAATGAATACCCGTTTATCATCTGCATTTCTTCTTGGTGCAGCAACTTTAATGGCCAGTAGTGTATGTTGAAAACCAGGATTTCGTAACCAATAGAGTGGGGAATAACATGGCGTTTTGGAATCCTGAATAGAACAAACTTTTCAGAAACAAAGTGTCGCATTACTTACTGGATACTACTCGTAGAAGCAAAAACTTTCCAGTAAACACGGATCCGCAAATGAGCTATTCGCGCGACATTGGTGAATTTGTGGTTACGAGACACTATTGATTCTATTTTGGAGTATAGCCCTTGTTTGCAGAAATGTATTTGAAATGTAAGCTAAACCCACCTAGCTGAGCTCAAATTTCGTCCAGGGGGTACCTTAATAAGAAATACATCATCACTTCAGTATGTTAAATGTTTTGGAGGTAACACATTTGGAGGAAACAGCAATTTTTTCAAATAACTCCAGATCATTTCGTAAATTTTCACAACAGTGCACAATTCGACGCTACATTTCTTCAACCGCATCAGAGGGAGTGCTGGACACTTCACCTTCGAGATGACTCTAGATGCAAAAACCTAGAGAACTGGTATCAAATGATTTCGCAAGCCATAGTACAGGCCCTCCCTGTCATATCTATTGTGGGCTATACGGGCGTGTTACGTGTTGCTTTACGTGAGCACAAAAATTTGCCGCTGCTTCATCGTACTTTAAGCCCCTGTGGTCTCTCTAACATATAACCTGTGTTTGTGAGGTTGACCAATGTTGTCTCCACTATGGAATTCTGACGCCTACAAATGAGTAAGATGGTCCTGCCATTGACAACGTAGATCTGGGGATTCCCATGAAACGAAGTATCGTGTTGTGGTTATACTTCACTTCAGTTTTAGCACATCAAACCAATCATTGCTACCAGGACGTTATTAGAATGAATCAGAACGTGAATGCCGTAAATTATTTATTGTCAAAAAAGATGTAGAGGCATCAAAATCTATAAATATGAAGTACACAATGTGAGATTCTAACCTGCATATAATTTCGAGACTGGCAGAACGTAAGTTTGACTTTCTTTAGACCCCCATTGTTATTAGAGGTACTACACTCCTGGAAATTGAAATAAGAACACCGTGAATTCATTGTCCCAGGAAGGGGAAACTTTATTGACACATTCCTGGGGTCAGATACATCACATGATCACACTGACAGAACCACAGGCACATAGACATAGGCAACAGAGCATGCACAATGTCGGCACGAGTACAGTGTATATCCACCTTTCGCAGCAATGCAGGCTGCTATTCTCCCATGGAGACGATCGTAGAGATGCTGGACGTAGTCCTGTGGAACGGCTTGCCATGCCATTTCCACCTGGCTCCTCAGCTGGACCAGCGTTCGTGCTGGACGTGCAGACCGCGTGAGACGACGCTTCATCCAGTCCCAAACATGCTCAATGGGGGACAGATCCGGAGATCTTGCTGGCCACGGTAGTTGACTTACACCTTCTAGAGCACGTTGGGTGGCACGGGATACATGCGGACGTGCATTGTCCTGTTGGAACAGCAAGTTCCCTTGCCGGTCTAGGAATGGTAGAACGATGGGTTCTATGACGGTTTGGATGTACCGTGCACTATTCAGTGTCCCCTCGACGATCACCAGAGGTGTACGGCCAGTGTAGGAGATCGCTCCCCACACCATGATGCCGGGTGTTGGCCCTGTGTGCCTCGGTCGTATGCAGTCCTGATTGTGGCGCTCACCTGCACGGTGCCAAACACGCATACGACCATCATTGGCACCAGGGCAGAAGCGACTCTCATCGCTGAAGACGACATGTCTCCATTCGTCCCTCCATTCACTCCTGTCGCGACACCACTGGAGGCGGGCTGCACGATGTTGGGGCGTTGGGGCGTGAGCGGAAGACGGCCTAACGGTGTGCGGGACCGTAGCCCAGCATCATGGAGACGGTTGCGAATGGTCCTCGCCGATACCCCAGGAGCAACAGTGTCCCTAACTTGCTGGGAAGTGGCGGTGCGGTCCCCTACGGCACTGCGTAGGATCCTACGGTCTTGGCGTGCATCCGTGCGTCGCTGCGGTCCGGTCCCAGGTCGACGGGCACGTGCACCTTCCGCCGACCACTGACGACAACATCGATGTACTGTGGAGACCTCTCGCCCCACGTGTTGAGCAATTCGGCGGTACGTCCACCTGGCCTCCCGCATGCCCACTATACGCCCTCGCTCAAAGTCCGTCAACTGCACATACGGTTCACGTCCACGCTGTCGCGGAATGCTACCAGTGTTAAAGACTGCGATGGAGCTCCGTATGCCACGGCAAACTGGCTGACACTGACGGCGGCGGTGCACAAATGCTGCGCAGCTAGCGCCATACGACGGCCAACACCGCGGTTCCTGGTGTGTCCGCTGTGCCGTGCGTGTGATCATTGCTTGTACAGCCCTCTCGCAGTGTCCGGAGCAATTATGGTGGGTCTGACACACCGGTGTCAGTGTGTTCTTTTTTTTCATTTCCAGGAGTGTAGATGGACACAGAGGTGTCTGCTGTTGATTAGTGGTAAGAAACAGAAGACCTTCATGCTGACTGTCACTTTCAGAAAACGCTCAGTGGACACATTTACTGTGAGTGTTTCCCTAATCGCCAAACTGGAGTGTGCAGCAGCCGTATGGCACCAATGATCTGCTACCAGGGTCGTTGACCGCTCTGCAGACGACGTACTTATCATACGTGCAATTCTCTGTCTACATAGTGCACTCCTTGTGTAGTCTGGAAACTCCTAGGGCTGAAAATACATCAAGTCACGAGTTCACCCCTGTAAACCATGACAAGTCTCCTCCCAGCCCACTCTGAGGAATGTGTGACCCATTTCACCGTTCCTGTCAGTGCTCACTAGCCTGGAAAGAAATTTGACTAAAGTACTGTACCATAAAGAAGCATTCAGTGCGTGTCAGACTCCACAGAGAGCTAAAGAATCGTCACTCGCGTAAACACAATTACAACTCTGTTACAGAGGAACGAATTCTTGCGCTCCGTTAGTTGAAAGCAATGCTTCATAAAATTTGTACGCCAGATTCTCCACTGTAGCTCTCATCAGCGAAGTCTCTAGGGCGATTCGTGGAGGGAACTGTCTTCAACCGATGCTGGCCGGGAAGTGCCCTCCATCGGACCCCGGAGGGAAGTTTTCTCCCCACGCCGTACCCCACCCCCTCCAGGACACGCCGCGACTACATTTGCACTCAGGCAACGAATCCCAGCGGCCATCACAAAAACATTACCTACCACTACGTGGGTCACGAATCTGCCAGCCAGTCACACGAAGCTCGTACGCCTTTCAGATTTTCCGAAAGTTTCTGTTCCCCCTCCTACATCCTTAGCAATCTGCCAATCAAAAACACGTCTCTGCATTTTGTCAGGAAGCACACCCCAGCGCTTTCCGTGGGAAGAATCCTCCGAAGTCAGCCCACTGCCATCGTTTATGATCCTATTCGTTTTTCACACTAAATGTACGTCTTTTCGCCTTGTTTCGCACCCAATGCTTTTTCTTCAGGTTCGCTATTCTGAATTTTTTTACATTCCACCATAGAGTAACCTCCTACCCATTCTGTCGGCCCTAAAGGGGCTCTGCGGCTTCTAGAATGGTAAACCAACGGCTCCATGCTTTTCTCTCTCTCAGAGCAATAAACGTCCGCCCCTGCAGAATATGGCAAGTCTCCTCCCAGCCCATCTTCGGCAAATAGCGACTTCTGAGGAAAGTGTAACGGGCAATCGCAGAGGGTGTGCTTACTGGTAGTTGGGAGCTCCAATGTTAGGCGCGTAATGGGGCCCCTTAGGGATACGGCGGCTAAGGAGGGGAAGAAATCCAGTGTGCACTCCGTGTGCATTCCGGGAGGAGTCATTCCTGATGTGGAAAGGGTCCTTCCGGATGCCATGAAGAGCACAGGGTGCAGCCAGCTGCAGGTGGTGGCACATGTCGGCACTAATGACGTGTGTCGCTTTGGATCTGAGGAAATTCTCTCTGGATTCCAGCGGCTATCTGATTTGGTGAAGGATGCCGGTCTTGCTTACGAGATGAAGGCAGAGCTCACCATCTGCAGCAACGTTGACAGAACCGACTGCGGACCTTTGGTGCAGAGCCGGGTGGAGGGTCTGAATCAGAGGCTCAGACGGTTTTGCGACCGTATTGGCTGCAGATTCCTTGACTTGTGCCATAGGGTGGTGTGGTTTCGGGTTTCGCTGAATAGGTCAGGAGTTCACTACACTCAGCTGGCGGCTACACGGGTAGCGGAGGCTGTATGGCGTGGACTGGGCGGATTTTTAGGTTAGAAGGCCTCGGGAAAGTGCGGGATGGGCTGCAATGTCAAAGGGTGCTTGGCAATTACAGGACGTGCGTGGATCAAGGAACAGTCGGAATTATAGTTGTAAATTGTTGTAGTTGCGCTGGAAAAGTCCCTGAGCTTCTAGCGCTAATAGAAAGCACAGAAGCTGATATCGTCATAGGTACAGAAAGCTGGCTAAAGCCTGAAATAAGTTCTGCAGAAATTTTTACGAAGTCTCAGACGGTGTTCAGGAAAGATAGATTAGGCAGAATTGGTGGTGGAGTGTTTGTGTCTGTCAGTAGTGGTTTATCTTGTAGTGAAGTCGAAGTAGATACTCCGTGCGAATTGGTGTGGGTGGAGGTTATACTTAACAGCCGAATTAAGTTAATAATTGGCTCCTTCTACCGACCCCCAGACTCCGATGATACAGTTGCGGAACAGTTCAGAGAAAGTTTGAGTCTCGTAACAAATAAATACCCCACTCATACGGTTATAGTTGGTGGGGACTTCAACCTACCCTCGGTATGTTGGCAAAAATAGTTGTTCAAAACCGGTGGTAGACAGAAAACGTCTTCCGAGATTGTCCTAAATGCTTTCTCCGAAAATTATTTCGAGCAGTTAGTCCACGAACCCACGCGAATTGTAAATGGTTGCCAAAACACACTTGACCTCTTAGCCACAAACAATCCAGAGCTGATAGAGAGCATCATGACTGATACAGGGATTAGTGATCACAAGGTCGTTGTAGCTAGGCTCAATACCATTTCTTCCAAATCCATCAGAAACAAAGGCAAAATAATTTTATTTAAAGAAGCGGATAAAGTGTCACTAGAAGCCTTCCTAAAAGACAATTTCCATTCCTTCCGAACTGACTATGGGAATGTAGACGAGATGTGGCTCAAATTCAAAGATATAGTAGCAACAGCAATTGAGATATTCATACATCAAAAATTGGTAAGAGATGGAACGGATCCCCCGTGGTACACAAAAAAGTTCCGAACGCTGTTGCAGAGGCAACGGAAAAAGCATGCGAAGTTCAGAAGAACGCGAAATCCCGAACATAGGCTAAAATTTACAGACGCGCGAAATTTGGCACGTACTTCGATGCGAGATGCCTTTAATAGGTTCTACAACGAAACATTGTCTCGAAATTTGGTAGAAAATCCGAAGAAATTTTGGTCGTATGTAAAGTACACAAGCGGCAAGACGCAGTCAATACCTTCGCTGCGCAGTGCCGATGGTACTGTTTTCGACGACTATGCCGCTAAAGCGGAGTTATTGAACGCAGTTTTCCGAAATTCCTTCACCAGGGAAGACGAATGGAATATTCCAGAATTTGAAACACGAACATCTGCTAGCATGAGTTTCTTAGAAGTAGATACCTTAGGGGTTGCGAAGCAACTCAAATCGCTTGATACAGGCAAGTCTTCAGGTCCAGATTGTATACCGATTAGGTTCCTTTCAGATTACGCTGATACTATAGCTCCCTACTTAGCACTCATATACAACCGCTCGCTCACCGATAGATCTGTACCTACAGATTGGAAAATTGCGCAGGTCGCACCAGTGTTCAAGAAGGGTAGTAGGAGTAATCCATTTAACTACAGACCTATATCATTGACGTCGGTTTGCAGTAGGGTTTTGGAGCATATACTGTATTCAAACATTATGAATCACCTCGAAGGGAACGATCTATTGACACGTAATCAGCATGGCTTCAGAAAACATCGCTCTTGTGCAACGCAGCTTGCTCTTTATTCGCACGAAGTAATGGCCGCTATCGACAGGGGATCTCAAGTTGATTCCGTATTTCTAGATTTCCGGAAAGCTTTTGACACCGTTCCTCACAAGCGACTTCTAATCAAGCTGCGGGCCTATGGGGTATCGTCTCAGTTGTGCGACTGGATTCGTGATTTCCTGTCAGGAAGGTCGCAGTTCGTAGTAATAGACGGCAAATCATCGAGTAAAACTGAAGTGATATCAGGTATTCCCCAGGGAAGCGTCCTGGGACCTCTGCTGTTCCTGATCTATATAAATGACCTGGGTGACAATCTGAGCAGTTCTCTTAGATTGTTCGCAGATGATGCTGTAATTCACCGTCTAGTAAGGTCATCCGAAGACCAGTATCAGTTGCAAAGCGATTTCGAAAAGATTGCTGTATGGTGTGTCAGGTGGCAGTTGACGCTAAATAACGAAAAGTGTGAGATGATCCACATGAGTTCCAAAAGAAATCCGTTGGAATTCGATTACTCGATAAATAGTACAATTCTCAAGGCTGTCAATTCAACTAAGTACCTGGGTGTTAAAATTACGAACAACTTCAGTTGGAAGGACCACATAAATAATATTGTCGGGAAGGCGAGCCAAAGGTTGCGTTTCATTGGCAGGACACTTAGAAGATGCAACAAGTCCACTAAAGAGACAGCTTACACTACACTCGTTCGTCCTCTGTTAGAATATTGCTGCGCGGTGTGGGATCCTTACCAGGTGGGATTGACGGAGGACATCGAAAGGGTGCAAAAAAGGGCAGCTCGTTTTGTATTATCACGTTATAGGGGAGAGAGTGTGGCAGATATGATACACGAGTTGGGATGGAAGTCATTACAGCATAGACGTTTTTCGTCGCGGCGAGACCTTTTGCGAATGCGAAAATATTTTGTTGAGTCCAACCTACATAGGTAGGAATGATCATCAAAATAAAATTAGAGAAATCAGAGCTCGAACAGAAAGGCTTAGGTGTTCGATTTTCCCGCTCGCTGTTCGGGAGTGGAATAGTAGAGAGATAGTATGATTGTGGTTCGATGAGCCCTCTGCCAAGCACTTAAATGTGAATTGCAGAGTAGTCATGTAGATGTTCTTCAACCCTTCCTGTCTGTGCTCAGCTCTAATTAACTCCCGGAGATGTAGTACTACAGAAACTATTAGTACATGGTGGTAGCCAATAAGCTGATTAATAATCGGATTGTGCATCAGAAAACAGTGATCCAATACAAATATAAAATAATATTAAATGTATCATTGCAAAATCCAACTGCCTTACGGCATACACTGAAGCACAAGAAACTGGAATAGGCATACGGATTCTACGGATTCAGATACAGAATTACGTAAGCAGGAAAAATACGGCGATGCGGTCGCCAACACATTTACAGGATAAGTGTCTGGCCCAAGTATCGGATCAGTTTCTGCTGCTACAGAATCAGGATGTCAAGATTTAAGTGAGTTTGAACGCGATGTTATAGTCGGCGCACTAGCGATGGGACACAGAATATCCGAGGTAGCGATAAAGTGGGGATTTTCCCGTACGGCCATTTTACGAGTGTACTGTGAATGCCAGGAATCCGGTAAAACATTAAATCTCCTACATCGCTACTGCCGGAAGAAGATCCTGCAAAAACGGTACCATCGACGACCAAAGAAAATCGTTCAACGTGACAAAAGTGCAACCCTTCCGCAAATTGCTGCAGATTTAGATGCTGAGCCTTCAAAAAGTGTCAGCGTACGAACCATTCAACGAAACATCATCGACATGGGATTCCGGAGCCGGAGGCCCACTCGTGTACCCTTTATGACTGCACAACACAAAGCCTTACGCCTCGCCTGGGCCACTCAACACCGACATTGGACTGTTGATGACTGAAAGCATGTTGCCTGGTCGGACGAGTCTCGTTTCAAATTGTATTGAGTGGATGAACGTGTACGGGGAATGGAAACAACCTCATGAATCCATGTCAACAGTTGACTGTTCAAGATGGTGGAGGCTCTGTAATATTGTGAGGGCGTTTACAGTTGGAGTGATACGGGACCACTGATACGTCTAGATACGACTCTGACAGGTGACACGTGCGTAAGCATCCTGTTTGATAAACTGCATCCATTCATATCCATTGTGCATTCCGACGGACTTGGCCAATTCCAGCAGGACAATGCGACAATTCACACGTCCAGAATTGCTACAGGAACACTCTGATGAGTTTAAACACCTCCGCTGGCCACCAAGCTTCCCAGACATGAACATTATTGAGCATATCTGGGGTGACTTGCAATGTGCTGTGCAGAAGAGATCTCCAGCCCCTCGTACTCTGGCTGATTTATGGACAGCCCTGCAGAGTTAATGGTGTCAGTTCCCTCCAACACAACTTCAGACTTAAGTCGAGTCCATGCCTCGTCGTGCTGCGGCATTTCTGCTTGTTCGCGGGCTTGTGCAGGTGTACTAGTTTCTTTGGCTCTTCAGTGTAGTTCTTCCTGTTTCCGATGAAAACTTTTAAAGATTTCAGGAATCACTTAAAGCGGAAATAAATTGTTTTCTCTCTTAATATTCAGTACTGGAATAAGACTCGTAAACTTAATTCTGTTACAAAAGTACAAGAAAAAGCAACCCATTTCTACTATCAATATATGTAGATTTATTTTTACTAGTCCAAGGAAGGCAACTCTTGTCTGACGGAAGTGGCTGGGACAGAGGAGGTTTGGCGGTGGGGGCCAAAGGGATAGTGTCACCAAATAATTCGTCGATTGTGAGGAAAAACGAACTCAAACCAGTCTGCACTCAGAATGTCTTTTACTGTGGGCGCCTTTAGAGCCTGGGTAATACATTTCATCAGTATGGTTGAAAATTTAATTCCTATTTCCGCTCGAGCTTATTTTCTGTACTGCTGGCCATTAAAACTGCAATATCATCTAAGCGGCATTTAACAAACGGTATCCTCGAATACGCTAATAACTAGCGTTTCAGCGTAACCACATAACGCAGGCAGGAGTAAAATAATTTTTTCATCAGTTTTATGACTGGTTTTATGTGACATGATTTATTACCATGCACTCAAACAATGCTATGCTCCAAATGTGAATTCTCAGAAATTTATTTCTAACATTAAGACCTATTTTTTATACCAGTTTGATACTAGAAGACTTCCTTTGTACTAGGAATGCCATCTTTGCCTGCCCTATCCTGATTTTTACCTCCACACTGATTAGTCCGTCATGTGATATTTTGCTTCCAAGGCAGGAAGAGTCCTTTAACGTCGTCTGTCTCGTGGTCACCAATTTTCATGTTGAGTTTATTTCACCAATTTTAATGTCAAGTTTATCGCTAATCATATTTCTGCTGCTCCCCATTGCTTTCGTCTTCATCCGATCAATCGGTAATCTGTGCTCGTTAAACTCTTCATTATATTCGACAGGAACTGTACTTCTTCACATTCACTGAGTACAGCAATGACTGCCGGCCGCGGTGGTCTCGCGGTTCTAGGCGCTCAGTCCGGAACCGCGTGACTGCTACGGTCGCAGGTTCGAATCCTACCTCGGGCATGGATGTGTGTGATGTCCTTAGGTTAGTTAGGTTTAAGTAGTTCTAAGTTCTAGGGGACTGATGACCACAGATGTTAAGTCCCATAGTGCTCAGAGCCATTTGAACCATTTCTGAACAGCAATGACTCTTGTTGTCACTGATATCATTTCAACATGAATTGTAATCCCACTCTTAAACGTGTCCACTGATATCATTTCACCATGAATTGTAATCCCACTCTTAAACGTGTCTTTTATTTTCGTCATTGCTTCCTCGGTGAACCATAGATGTGAAAGACTGTGTAGCTGTCTCACACATTATTTTAATTGGAGCACTTCGTTCTTGATCATCCATTCCCTCTTGATTCTTGCACCTGGTGCATGTTATTCTTGTCAGAAACCTGGATGCACGAGCTGTTAAGCTCATTGTATGATAGTTCTCACACTTATCTGCCTTTTCTGCCTTCATTACCACTGTGTGGATGATACGTTCTTGAGAGTCTGATGGAACATTTTCAGTCTCGCAATATCTATAAACAGCTTGAATAGTCGTTGGGTTGCCACCTCCCTAACGATTTTAGAAATTTCGAATGACTTTTATCTATGCCTTTTGCTTTATATGCTTGCAAGTCTTCCAAATTTCTGTTAAACTCTGACTAAAGCTGCATCTCTCATTTCTTCTTCTACCACGTCATTTGGCAACACGTGCCCCTCGTAAAGGTCTCCAGTGTACTTTTTACAACTGTCATATCTCTGCTTTGAACTTAGCAGTGCTAATTCCCATTGCACTCTTAATGTTGTCTGCCCTGCTTTTAATTTCAAAGAAGGCTGTTTTGATTTTCTAGGTGCTGAGTCATACCTCCCGACGTTCATACGTATTTCGATCTCTTCACATTTTTCTTGCAGCCACTTCGCCTTCTTAGATTGTCCGTATTACGTATTCATTTCTAAGCGACTTACACTGCTGTATTCCCGTCTTTTCCTAAACATTTTTCTACTTGCTTCTTTCATCGATCAGTTGAGGTATTTCTTCAATTATCAAAGATATCTTTACATTTATCATCCCTGCACATTCATTATTTCTTTGTCCAATATTTGTAACTGTCCTTTTTTGGAGATGTTCAGACATATTCAACTGAACTACCTACTCCGGTATTCATTACCACAGTATCAACAGCCTTAGAGAATTTCAAACGCATCTCACCATTTCTCGGTACTTCAGACTCCCTCTTCTTCCCACACTGATTCATCCGAACGATTCTCCTAAACTTCAGCCTACTTCTCACTATTCTGATCTGAATCTATACCCTCTTCTAGGTACGCCTTACAATCGAGTATCTGATTTCGATATTTCTGTTGGACCATGATGTAATCCACCTGGAATCTCCCATGTCTGCGATCCCTTTCCAAGAATACCATCCTTCCTTGTGTGTATTCGCTACCTCTAGGTGAAATTTGTGGAAGAACTCATGTCATCTCATCTCTCATTCCGCCAAGCCCATATTTTCCTGCAATTTCTTCTTCTATTTGTTCCCCCACTATCTAGTTGTAATCTCCCATGATTACGCAGTGCATTACTCGCCCAATATCCTCATACACATGCTTTCCCACTTCGTCTTCTGCTTGTGACGTCGGCTTGTGTACCCTACTTGTTGCTGATTGTGTTGATTTGCTGTCGATTCTGATGACAGCAACCGCATCACTGAACTGTTCGCAGTAGCTCACTCTCTGCACTAGCTTCCAAATCATGGCGAATACTGCTTTCGTTACACCATTTTCTGCTACTGTTGAAATTATCCAATACTCTTCAGATCAGAAGTCCTTATTTTATTTCCATTTCACTTTTCTGACCTCCACTATACCTAGATTAAGCCCTTGCATTTCCCTTTTCAGTTTTTCTGTCGTCCCTGAAACTGCTAGCATTCCTTTCTGACTCGTAGAAACTAACCTTCCGTTTGTTATTCAGTCATTTTCTCATGTTCAGCTCCCTCTTGGTAGCCCTCTCCTGGAGATCCAAATGATTCATTAACCCGGAATCCTCTGCCAATGGAGACTTTCTCAATTACAGGCAACATGTCCTGGAGATACAATTTATGTGTCTTTTATGGAGAGATTTCCATTGCGTTCTGCAACCCAATGCACATCTGCCCGTTAATCACCGCTGTTTCTTCCGGCTTTTAGGTGCAGTTTCCCATACCAACATCATGAGGGTGTTCTGAACCTCTGTACTCTCGTCGGCCCTGTATGACAAAGCCGCCGGCAGATCCTCAGATAGCTCTTTATGCCGAAAGTCTTGGGCCGCCATTGCTGACGACTTCTATTCAGAATTTATGCAGTGGTTGTTATCCAACCTAGGACGACTTGTTTACTAGTCAAAAATACTGCCCCTATATCATAGACTACATTCCAACCTGCCATTTTAGTTGCCTGAGAGACGATAGTGTTATGGCACGTGTAAGAACATGAAACCTCTAACACAGGATCAGCCATAGTTTGCCAAACTACACGCGAGCACTATACATAGACCGAGACTCGGCATTTCTCTACTTTGCTCGGTACTTCTCGGATACACTCGGTACAGCGTGGCGTGTCATTTAGCATTTTTCGGTCGGAACGACTTTCTTCAGTTTGGCAGAATCGCTGTTTACCTTTCTCTATTTGTTTTTGGTATAAAAGAAGTTCACAGGCCCACTGGTTCTTTGCATAAAAAGAGGCAATGTAGCGGTCTATCATCATTAGCCTTTAAAAATGAGTGGGAATGACAAAAAACAAGGATCTACTGTGTGATAAACAGTTGCATAATCTTGAAAGGAGGATATAAGATGAACATCAACAAAAGCAAAACGAGGATAATGGAATGGAGTCGAATTAAATCGGGTGATGCTGCGGGAATTAGGTTAGAAAATGAGACGCTTGAAGTAGTAAGTGAGTTTTGCTATTTGGGGAGCAAAATAACTGATGATGGTCGAAGTAGAGAGGATATAAAACGTAGACTGGCAATGGCAAGGAAAGCGTTTCTGAAGAAGAGAAATTTCTTAACATCGAGCATAGATTAAAGTGTCAGGAAGGCGTTTCTGAAAGTATTTGTACGGAGTGTTGCCTTGTATGGAAGTGAAACGTGGACGATAGATAATTTAGACAAGAAGAGAATAGAAGCTTCCGAAATGTGGTGCTACAAACGAATGCTGAAGATTAGATGGGTAGATCACCTAACTAATGAGGAGGTATTGAATAGAATTAGAGAGAAGAGAAATTTGTGGCACAACCTGACTAGAAGAAGGGTTCGGTTGGTAGGGCATATTTTGAGGCATCAAGGGATCACTAATTTAGTATTAAAGGGCAGCGTGGAGGATAAAAACCGTTGAGGGAGACCAAGAGATGAATACACTAAACAGATTCAGAAGGATGTAGGTTGCAGTAGGTACTGGGAGACGAAGAAGTTTGTACAAGATAGAGTAGCATGGACAGCTGCATCAAACCAGTCACTGGACTGAAGACCACAACAACAACAACAATCGACGGTTACTGCAGATTTGCCATGGAGTGACATTACAACAGCATGCAGAAAGAAAGTAAAGATTCAGTTCACAAAGAAACAGAAAAAAATTACGTGTAACGATCGACAGGCGATACTGATTTTTTCACACATCAGCAATTGGCGGTACGAATAGTAAATTTTCTGAAGTCAGACGCGCGTTATTCCACTATTAGTTGCAACAGTTTTTGGTGGACTTAAACGAAGAATATAACGATTTTATATATTACTGCGAAGTACGTTGGCTACGTCAATCGACATGCCTGGAACGATTTTTAGATTTAAGATCCTATAGTGTAGAATTTATGAAGGAGAAAGGAGAGCAGGAAAGAAAGCTAGAACATCCGATTTGGATTTCAGACCCCGCATTTTAAGTGCAGTTGACTGCACAGTGGCCACAGTAACAAACCGCAAGATAAGAAACACCTTATTTCTGATTTGACTGGGATGCATTTGAAAAGAAAATCGCATTGTGGAAGGAAAAATTCTGACACGAAACTTCTCCATTGCCTAAGCTCACTGGCGTCAAAGACAGTTCAAGGTTTGAAGAATTCATTGTGGCCTTGAAAAATTACTGCGACTGTTTTATAAACGTTTTGAGGACACTACCAATTTTAGATCTGTTTTCGAGACCGTTTGCCATTTCAGTTGAGAGTGCCTCTGTGCATATGAATATGGAACTGATCGATCTGCAATGTAATTTCCATTTAAAAGGCAAATTCGTTTACATTACAACTGTACATGTGGAATACATTGTTTACCTCAGACAGAGTTTCCACGTTTCCACAAAGAGGTTGTAAACGTGATAAAATATTTCCATGAATATATATATATATATATATATATATATATATATATATATATATGTGTGTGTGTGTGTGTGTGTGTGTGTGTGTGTGTGTGTGTGTGTGTGTGTGTGTGTGTGTGTTTTATCAGACTAAGTAAATCATGATTACGTGGAAGACTGAGTGCGAATATCCGTGAAACAGACTGTATCTGTCCATATGCCGACAGTTTGTACCGGACAACAATTATATTTTCAGTTCGGCAAGGGGAATTAAATAATATGAAAAATTTGTATTTTTATGACCTATGATGCTGAGAAATATGAAATATTAAATCAAGTAGTATGCAGTGCTATTACATTGCCATTTAAATGGCGCCGCTTTATCAGTTTCCCCCTCTTCCCGTTCCCAACAGCGTCGTGTGGCGGTGTGCAGTCCGGTCGGAGAGCTGTGGCACACGAGCAAGAGCACTGCTCGCATGCCGATTTCTTGGCTGTCCCTGATCTACCAGCAACTGTCTTTATCACACGGTACCAAGATCGTAGCCGTCGATACTATAGTTTACATTCAAAAATATTGCTGCCTGCTTTGGTTGGGATCCCATGTCCGTCATGCGAATATCGAATCAGTGAGTTGAAGAGGGCCGTATTCAGTGTCATGCAGGAACTCAATAGTCCCATGTCAACAGCGCCCGAGAGGACAGCCCTATTATTGTCATATGAGATAGCGCATCTACAACACGTAAGTTAAGTCAGAAAATGAACTTCTCTGCAGCAAGACAAGTGTCCACACAAACAGTGGCTCGACGCCTGGGGCACCACTGTTGTGGTCTGTTCCCCAACGCTCGAACACAGAGAGCCACTCGGACAGAGTTACACCCCACCACAACACTGGATTTAGGAGTAGCACAATGTTACAGTTTGAAGTTGTCAGTTAATGAGCATTGCGCTCTCATCTAAATATATGGCCTAAAGAGTCAGCCTACAGGAATGTGTGAACGAGCCCTGTCATCCAGGAACGTGTGCCACATAGCACCCAGATTCACCACGGGATGGGGAAAGTCCACGGGCGTCTATTGTGTTGAATGAACCAGGCTGATTAGGCCTAAGCGCTTTAGTGTGAAAGTGAGACAGATGAGACCCTCGTGTTAAATATAGCGGACCTAAGATCGACCAAAAAGGGAAATATTTATAAAAACTATTTAATTCTGTAGTAACTCAGGGAATAAGGCCACAGTTATTTCAATCTACCATCCTTCATAAATTTTCATGGTGATCCCAATACAACTTGAATATTCATCATATCTATAATAGTTTAGGATTTGCTGTTAAAGTGAAATTCCCAAGTTTTGTAACAAATACCTGAATGCTAAAATACGAACGCTTTAGTCGATCTTTTAATGATAGACATTTCATATAGAAGCGCATCAATAAAACGACAAATGTTGTTAATATCAACTCTGTAACTTCGTTTGTTTAAAAGATATAGAAAATTTAAATTATCAGTATTTTCAATTGTGCATCAGATCGTCATTTCCTCCACACAAAAGACACTGAACGAACACAGCATGACACTTTATTGAGTCATTAGGTAACAGAATATATGTTGTAAGATTTAGTGCATAATAGTTACTTTTGTTCTTTTTTATTTATTAATCACATTGGTGCAAGGCTACTGGCCATGACATTCAAAGCTAAGAAGGAAATTCTATTGGTTTCATGTGAAAGAATTAAACATTTATAAAAAAAATGTTCAAATGGGTGTGAAATCTTATGGGACTTAACAGCTAAGGTCATCAGACCCTAAGCTTACACACTACTTAACCTAAATTATCCTAAGGACAAACACACACACCCATGCCCGAGCGAGGACTCGAACCTCCGCCGGGCTCAGCCGCATAGTCCATGACTGCAGCGCCTTAGACCGCTCGACTAATCCCGCGCGGCTTCGTTTATCGTGTTGGATATTATTGCTACTTTATTTAGAACGTGAAAGTGGTCAAGCTTGGATTATTTAAATATGTTAAAATGTAAAGTAATGTAGAATAAGCTGTAGCCAATTACATGGACGGCTTCAAGAATGGGAACTGCGCTAGTCAGTTGAGCGAAGATGTTAGGCTCGCGGGAAACACAGTCGGAGACGGACAGAGGGCAGTTCTGGTCGAGACACCAAGGGGGACAATTCGGATGGAGAGGCGAAAGAGGACAGTTAGGCTGGAGGCACCAAAGGCAACAGTTCGGAATGAGACGCGAAAGCCGACAGTCGGTCTTTAGGCAGCTAGGAAGTGATACGACTTAGAGAATTTCTCGTTTAGTGGTATAGTGGGAGCGGTCAACAGCTGCGCGCCTGGTGTGAACTCTAGCTTTTCGCATAGTTAACGAGTTGGAGTGATGGACTTTTAATTCACGATGAAATTGTGAATGATCGAACTATATCAAATGGATATGCGCTCTAGTATAATAGTAATTCTAAATACGACCACTTTCGCTATTATCTGTTTCCTGAATAAACGTTATTCTAAACAAATGGCAACTGTGTGGCCTACATCATTTATGGGTCGTTAATTTAGTTCCCGATATTATTATTACTGTTATTATATGTTATATTAAATTTGTATTTCGCAGACTTGCCATCAGCCGGACAATTTAACCAAAGGGTCGCAAGTGTCTAATCCGACACGTGGGGTTCAATCCCTAGATGAATTTGAACCAAGACATTTCGACGAAGAGGAACCCCACGTGCGTCCGAACATCTTCGGAATGTCAGCTTGTAATTATGTAATAGGCGTATTTAAACTGTTTTAGCATGTAATTATCTGAACAGTTTCTTATTTAAATTGTTTTGTTAATTAAATTGCATTGTGTATTATTGAGAAAGAGCGGGAAACCGCGCATAGATACATTTTGAGAAAGAGCGGGAAACAGCGCGCAGTAATACATCTGTAATGGTAGCAGGGATTGTCTGCACCAAAAACCATTGTTGGCGGCGAGACCGCACTTTTGTAGCATTGAGCGTTGGAAGCGAGCAGTTGCGAGTAAGATGTGAGACGAGGCAGTCGTAGCTAGCGAGACATGAGAGGAGGTCGCTGTAAGCGAGGTATGAATTAACACTTTGAAAGAAGCGGTGTGCTCGCCAGCCACTCGCTATATGTAGCGCAATGCTAGTTTTTAAGAATTTTTGTAAAGAACTATGCCCCTTGTAATTGTTTGTCAAGATCGTTCTCAGAATATAGTTATGTAATTTTGATGGAAAATTAGGTATGTAGCGCAACGCTATTTTTTAAGAATTTTTGTAAAGAACTATACCCCTTGTAATTGTTTGTCAAGATCGTTCTCAGAATATAGTTAACTTCTACCAGATTAAATGCATTAAGAATTTTCTATCCCAAAATCATTCACGTAAATGCTTTACGGAATTTATTGTTATCTTAAAAGAAAAGTCTAAAACTGAGCTTCAGCTTTTATCAAATCTAAATTAACTTCAACTTAAAGAATTCCAGTCACAAAGTATTATGAAACTCCACCAGCAGCTTATAATTATGTTAAAGAGAAGTAAGTATATTCATTCCACAGTTTGCTGTAGCAGTCAGATGGCGATCCAGTATAAATAATTAAAGGTAAGAATCAGTCTTAATAATTTCAGGTAACGACTGAGGGCCACGGCGACAACACATTTTATGTTTCGTCGTAATAATCAGCAGGTGGTCTTGACAGAGCAGCAGTTAAAAGATTTTAAGAGACGCAGCGTTCAGTCAGCAAGCAAACGTTCATCCAATATTAGACGGGAAGGTTTCAAGCTCGCAATTTACAGCGTCACGATCTACGTATCCGTGTGTGGAGTCTCTGAGGAGAACGAACGCAGCAAGATAGTATTGGTTGAAATGGCTCTGAGGACTATGGGACTTAACATCTGAGGTCATCAGTCCCATAGAACTTAGAGATACTTGAACCTAACTAACCTAAGGACATCACACATCCATGCCCGATGCAGCATTCGAAACTGCGTCCGTAGCGGTCACGCGGTTCCAGACTGAAGCGCCTAGAACCGCTCGGCCACACCGGATGGCGATAGCATTCGTCATCGCCATCGTCACATGCGATCAGCGCCTGACGTGATGGTATAGGGTGTCATTAGGCACATAACACAATCAACTCTCGTTCACATATCTGGTAATCTGAACAGTAGCCGTAATATTTCTGAGATGTTAAGCTGGCAACAGTGTTCTGTCTTAGAATTTTGCGTGACATTATCTTTCGATGAGATAGCAGAAAACCGCATGTTAACCATGCTGTCAAGGCCTGCCTCGATACATAGCGTATTCCTGTCCAGCACGTTTGCTGATCTCTCATCCACATAAAACATCTAATCATGGGTTGACGCGGGACTGAAAGCGTTGCTCGTACAACACTGTTATGCCTAGTAACTAAAATTTCGTTAGTCGTTATCCTGCTGGTGCTGCAGTGTTAATGAACAACAGTGTAATCCACGTACTACTGGATCCGTTGATTTACATCACGAGATCGAAACGTTTGTAATGTTCTGCTCTGCGGCTATATGCTGTAATTATTTTAAGGTAAAGTGGCTGAACAATGTACACAGAATTTTTTTTGAGATCTCGCTCCCCCAAATCACACAGCGTTGTTACATTTAAAAATAGGGAGCTTTCAGTAGGGCTAGGCACCACAAAACTAAAAATTGGCTGACAGTTTGCCTTGTGATCAGAACTGGTCTTCTTAACATGACTGCAATGTGCTGGATCATAGACAGAACATACTTATTCACGAAGAAGTGTATACGGTAGAGTTTGTAACACCTATATCGATTAGAAGTAGGTTTATACTAGGTAACTATGTATCTGTGATTATGAAGTTTGTAATGTATGTATGGAAAAAAAACTAAACAGTACGTCTATAAAGAAAACATTGTGTGTTGGAAGCTGGTTCATTCTTAGGACACTTGTATTCAGAATGAGAATTTCACTCTGCAGCGGAGCATGCGCTGATATGAAACTTCCTGGCTGATTAAAACTGTGTGCCGGACCGAGACTCGAAGTCGGGACCTTTGCCTTTCGCGGGCAAGTGCTCTACCAACTGAGCTATCCAAGTACGACTCACGCCCCGTCCTCACAGCTTTACTTCTGCCAGTACCTCGTCTCCTACCTTCCAAACTTTACAGAAGCTCTTCTGCGAACCTTGCAGAACTAACACTCCTGAAAGAAAGGATATTGCGGAGAAATAGCTTAGCCACAGCCTAGGGGATGTTTCCGGAATGAGATTTTCACTCTGCAGAGGAGTGTGCGCTGATATGAAACTTCCTGGCAAATTAAAACTGTGTGCCGGACCGAGACTCGAACTCGGGACCTTTGCCTTTCGCGGGAAAGTGCTCTACAAGCTGAGTTACCCAAGCACCACTCACGCCCCGTCCTCACAGCTTTACCTCTGCCAGTACCTGATTCTGCAAGGTTCGCAGAAGAGCTGCCCCATCAATTTCATGCATCAAAGCACGGACAAGTTAATCTGTGTGAGTATTTTCAATAATAATCCAAGTGCTATAAACCTGTGTTTAGAACCGCATCTTTTATTCTAATCATGAACCTATTAGGATCTCCTCCTAAGTGTTCAGAAAACTAACTATACTGTTTTAAACAAACTAGTAAGTAATATGTGATGTTTAAAGCTTTCCCGGCGTACTAATTGTTCCATAAAAACACGGGAGAACTGCCGGATATCAGTAACGTCCTGCCACGATATTTCGGAGCAGAGTCTTCTGGCCATCTTCAGGTGAGAGCCACTGTAGTAGTACTGGCGAGTACGCACTGAGCTCTGCAATTTAAAGCTTTAAATGGTACCTACTGCTACCCACAACTTAGATAGCCCTGTTTTCATGTCTATTCAGTGTGCTATTCAAAAGGAATCTTAATGGAAGTCACTTCAACAACTAATATTCAGTTTTCTTAAACATAATATTTCAAAGTAATGTGCCTAATTGGGTTGGGTTATTTCTACTTTCATTATCCCCAAAGTAAAGCCTGTTTAGTTTTTCTATAAATTGCAATGTATTCAAAATTGCTGTCCGATACCCTTTATCCATTAGACAAACACGCGGACAAAACTCAAAATCCTTCCAGAGAGTAACATTGCTTTCTGTCATAACAAGCGAGAGTTATAAGCTGCTCATTTCCGTTCAGCAAAGTTATGACGAGAACTATGTTGTGCTAATTCCGTCTGCGCTGTGACACACACTCCGAGCTATTTCCTACTGATAATCTGGGGCATCCAAGTAAGCGATAAACTATGTTCACCTTGCCCTAAGGTTGAAGCGACGCGTTTGTTTTGCGATTAGACGCCATCCGTTGTCTGGCTGGCAGCCAGCCAACCTCTGCACTCCGTACCAGCCGCCTCAGAGCTCCGGTCTGCTGTAACCCGTCGTCCACTCCTCTCCCAACGTCGTAGAAACTTCTAGAACGAAATTTTCACTCTACAGAGGACTGTGCGCTGATATGAAACTTCCTGGCAGATTAAAACTGTGTGCTGGACCGAGACTCGAACTCGGGAACTTTGCCTTTCGTGGGCAAGTGCTCTACCAACTGAGCCTTCCAAGAACGACTCACGCCCCGTCCTCACAGCTTTAATTCCGCCAGTACCTCGTCTCCTACCTTCCAAACATCACCGAAGTTCTCCTGCGAACCTTGAAGAACCAGCACTCCTGGAAGAAAGGATACTGTGGAGACATGGCTTATCCACAGCCTGGGCCTGGGGGATGTTTCTAGAATGAAATTTTCACTCTGCAGCGGAGTGTGCGCTGATATGAAACTTCCTGGCAGATTAAAACTGTGTGCCGGCCCGAGACTCGAACTCGGGACTGCTGTGAGGACGGCGAGTGAGTGATGCTTGGATAGTTCAGTTCGTAGAGCACTTGCCCACGAAAGACAAAGTTGCCGAGTTCGAGTCTCCGTCCGGCGCACAGTTTTAATCTGCCAGGAAGTTTCATATCACCGCACACTCCGCTGTAGAGTGAAAATTTCAATCTAGAAACATCCCTCAGGCCGTGGATAAGCCATGTCTCTGCAATATCCTTTCTTCCAGGACTGCTAGTTCTGCAAGGTTCGCAGGAGAGCGTCTGTGAAGTTTGGACGGTAGGAAACGAGGTACTGGCGGAATTGAAGCTGTGAGGACGGGGCGTGAGTCGTGCTTGGGTAGGTCATTCGTAGAGTATTTGCCCACGAAAGGCAAAGTTCCCGAGTTCGAGTCTCGGTCCGGCACACAGTTTTAATCTGCCAGGAGGTTTCACTTCGCGGAAACTCTTGTGTGACCGTTGCAGAACTAGCACCTTTGTAAGAAAAAGTGCACCAAAGAATAAAGGAAGGAAAGAATATTAGAGTATAATGTCCAGTCGACGCAGTGGTCGCTATAGATGAGGCACACGCCTGGATTGTGTGAAACGTTTCTTACACTGCTCCCGGAGTTTTTCTGGCGAAGTCTAAGTAGCGACTGCTACCAGAATCCATGCATTCTTTGCAGTGCTCAGCGTAGTTCTCCAAAGATTTACAAGAATTTTGTTGTCGGGTTTAGATTAATCCAGTGTACTGATACAGATATGGAATCAGTCTATAAGGGGCATTCAATATTAAACGATCCGGAGGCATAATTACAGAAACCAGTACCTTTATGTTAGAAGTATTGACCCTGGCTGTTGAGACACTTGTCGCACTACGACACAAGGAGGTGAATGGCTGTCTCATAAAATTCCCGGGGCTGCGATGTTAACCAGTTCCGCACGTACAGCTCGACGTCATCGTCCGAGGTGAATCGTTTGCCCCTCAGAGCCTTTTTAAGGCGACCGCCGCACGGGCTAGCCGAGCGGTCTCGGACGTCTTGTTACGGTCCGCGCTGCTCCACCCGTGGGAGGTTTGAGTCCTTCCTCGGGCATGGGTGTGTGTGTCGTCCTTAGCGTAAGTTAGTTTAAGTGATTAAGTAGTGTGTAAGCTCAGGAACCGATGACTTCAGCAGTTTGGTCCCGTAAGACCTTACCACAAATTTCAATTTAAGGGGATCACTAATGGTCCCCTTCTGATTCACTTCCTGCAGCTCAGGACAGCAGTGAACGCCCATCGTTACTCACAAACCTTGACCACTCTTCGCCAAGCGATCAAATCAAAGCGACCAGGCAGTATCACCCGTGGGGTCATTCTGCTCCACAACAGTGCAAAGCCTCATACGGCCAACACAGTCGCGGCACTACTCAAATGGGAGGTTCTCGGCCACCCTCCGTACAGTCCGGAACTCTCTCCTTATGATTACGCCATTTTTGGCCCCCTTAAAAGGCTCTTAGGGGCAAACGATTCACCTCGGACGACGACGTCCAGCTGTACGTGCGGAACTGGTTAACATCGCAGCCCCGGGAATTTTATGAGACAGCCATTCATCGCCTTGTGTTACATTGGGACAAGTGTCTCAGCAGCCAGGGTCAATACTTCTTACAGGTACTGGATTCTCTAATCATGCCTCAGGCTCATTTCTTTTTGAACGCTTCTTATAAATAAGGACTGTAGCCCTCGCTTTGACCCGCGAGGCAAGATTAAAATTGACCATACAGTACACGTTTTCATGGCTGGTATTATGCCTCCTTGGTGATCTTAGTTGTGTGAGAATTAGGTCTTGGTCTAAGGAATGTTTCTGTGCTTAACGTTTTACCTCGTAATGCTGGAAAATCCTCAGAAACCAGGATTGAGAAAAACCCGCATATTTAAAAATAAAAACAATGGGTAAAATTGAGTTTTATTGCTTTGTGAATTTTTTTTTTCAAATTGATGGTTAAATACTCGGATTTAAATTCGTATGATTAATTTATTTAAAACATTAAGCAACCGTTACAGCAACTTGATTAGCTTCTTACTGCATCCATTGAGACTCTTCTCTATGAGCTCGTTAGGTCAAAATTAAGAAATAATTTAGAAGCGAAATGACCCGGTAAATCAGTGAACATCTATAAATTTCTGTACTTTTCAGTCGTTACTATTCTACATCAAGTTAGTTTTTTCTGGGAGTATTTAACTCTTTTTCTTATAATGCAAGAAAAGTTAAAACACAATAATACATACAACTAAAATCACTAAGAGAGATTAAAATTGCCACTACTGCCACACCACTAACAAACGGCCTGTAGCATCTACATTCAGAAAGTTTCAGAGTCCGCCCTTTGAACAGGAAAATGGAGATCACTTCCAGCTGGTGACTTCTGCTGATGATTTCCACGATTACAAAATAGTAGTACAGTTCAAAGTCAATAATTAAAAGTCACACAAAAATAGCACGCAACAACATTTATTCTACTGGTGACAATTAAACCTCGACAAGCCTACCACTTTTATTAAACACCATCTACAACTAGATGTTGGCTTCCCGCTCCTATACGAGGCCTCTTCCTGTCGAGCGATTTTGACTTTTGCCGTGGTTGGAGTCGACAGAAATAAATTCTGAGTTCCCATTCAATATGTGGATTTCATCAATAACACGTGAGTTAAAGAGACTACAGTTAAACACATGTTTCTGGTCTCAGATCTCATTTCTGCTATCAGGTTTTCTATTTGTCATGTGAACACTAATAAGCTAAACCACGTATTTTTTACCACAATATTTATTTCGTAAACACATTAAACAAGGATATCACACTAACTACAGACTTCCGACATATTTACGCACTGTTGCAACCGACATTTTGGTAACACTGACAGAAATAAAAGTACTGAAGGCATACGCGAACTATCATAACATCAGTTGACTCTGAACTGCATTTGCGTCTCCCTAAAATTTGTTTACATACATCCCTGTCCACACCAGATTAAGGCATATGAGGTTACAAAAATGAAGTATAAACATACACTTTCTAAACTGAAGCTGTTGGCTATAAGTGGCTACAGTTGTTTTGATTTATGTTAACATTAGTTTAAATGAATTTCCTCTTTGCATGTTTAATTTGACCGAATGTATATTGTGTAGCAATCACCCTTTAGTCCACTATTCTTTCAACAACCCGCTCTGCCATCTCAGCAAAACAAAATAAACGTAACTTTTTTAAGAAATTTAAAACGACTGAGAACTGGTACGTGAAATGTCTCATCTTGAAGGAATTTTTGTGCTGATTCCTAGGTTGGTCTTAGAATTTGGGAGTGTGTAATATTTCCCAATTAAGGAGAATTTAATATTTTGATTAAAATTTTAGAATTATTAATTCAGTTGATGAGTTTGGGTTACAGTTGTATGAATAAAACGTGAGTTTTTGACCCCAGTCATCGGCTGAACGATCCTTACTTTTGAAACCAGTCGTGTAACTGAATTTTAATGTTGTGCCATAGCTTCGTTCGTTAATATGTGATACAATTTTGGAATTAACCAAACAAGTAAATCGCATGAAACGTATTACCCTGTTATGGTTTTTCGTTGTCATAGATCCACAATTCCTGATAGCAAAATATGGGACGATGAATTTAACTGGTTTCAACATTCGAAATATGGAATTCTCTCAGGAATCCTAAAATATAATTTCAGAAGGATTGAATGGTATCTATGGATTCAGTAAACAATCAGTAATGTTGTTCTTTTGGTATAAACATGTCTTATGTATAAAAAATGGAATTTACATCATATCGATGTAGTTTAGGGTTAAAGGGGCTCTTGCAAGGTGTCCCGATCGACTTTGCTCCAGTAATCGGTAATCGATTGTTAAAACATATTTCAATATGCACGCTGGCTGAACTGCAACACTCATCTAGAAACCGGGAAGTGTCTACACAGAATTCCGGGCCTGCAGACGGAAATCCACTTATCAATGCTTGTAGGATTTTCATAATGATAAAGTATCGCTGTTAATCACAGACAACTACTAACTCCCAACTTCCGAAACGACTACCACTTCCAAACACAACCTCCTCCCCAGTGAATACTGCAATTGCCTCCTACATTGGCAGGGGCAGTCGTCCCAATCCTCCAATTTTGACCTACAAGTAGCTGCAAGAAATTTATCTCTTCCAGACAGGAGCCGAATTAACACAATTCAGCCATTTCCATCGGCAATCCCCCGTTCCTCCTGACAGCACTCCTCACCAAGGATCTGATTGCGACCAGAACTTTTGGAAGTTTACTTCCAGCTGCTGCTAGAAAACATCTGGCGTCACAGAAAAGCCAGCCATCATAGTATGCACCAACTGCAACCGATTTGGGAGCAATGTTTTTGCAAGGCTGTGTTCCACAACTGTAATACGTTTAATGAAAGATATATTGATGTACATGCACCATCGGCTGCTGAATAAACTTTATTAAAACGTGCTACTACTTTCGATCCATATGGGTCATCTGTTTAGCAGTGGTCAAATATTTGTTGTAGTGTTCACTTTCAGTTGTATTAAACATCTACATCTACTTCTACATCGATACTCCGCAATCCACCTGACGGCGTATGGCGGAGGGTACCTTGAGTACCTCTATCGGTTCTCCTTTCTCTTCGAGTCTCGTATTGTTCGTAGAAAGAAAGATTGTCGGTATTCCTCTGTGTGGGCTCTAATCTCCCTGATTTTATCCTCATGGTCTCTTCGCGAGATGTACGTAGGAGGGAGAAATATACTGCTTGACTCCTCGGTGAAGGTATGTTCTCGAAACTTGAACAAAAGCCCGTACCGAGCTATTGAGCGTCTCTCTTGCAGAGTCTCCCACTGGAGTCTATCTATCATCTCCGTAACGCTTTCGCGATTACTAAGTGATCCTGTAACGAAGCGCGCTGCTCTCCCTTGGATCTTCTCTATCTCTTCTGTCAACCTTATCAGGAACGGATCCCACACCGGTGAGCAGTATTCAAGCAGTGGGCGAACAAGTGCACTGTAACCTACTTCATTCGTTTGCTGACTGCATTTCCTTAGGATTCTTCCAATGAATCTCAGTCTGGCATCTGCTTTACGGACGATTAATTTTATATGGTCATTCCACTTTAAATCACTCCTAATGCCTACTCCCAGATACTTTATAGAATTAACTTCTTCCAGTTGCTGACCTGCTATATTGTAGCAATATGATAAGGGATCTATCTTTCTATATATTCGCAGCACATTACACCTGTTTACATTGAGTTTCAATTACCATTCCGTGCACCATGCGTCAATTCGTTGCAGGTCCTCTTGCATTTCAGTACAATTTTCCATTGTTTCAAACTCTCGATACACCACAGCATCATCCGCAAAAAGCCTCAGCGAACTTCCGATGCTAGCCACAAGGTCATTTATATATATTGTGAATAGCAACGGTCCTACGACACTCCCTTGCGGAACACCTGAAAACACTCTTACTTCGGAAGACTTCTCTCCATTGATAATGACATGCTGCGTTCTGTTATCTAGGAACTCCAATCCAATCAAACAGTTGGTCTGATAGTCCGTATGCTCTTACTTTGTGCATTAAACGACTGTGGGGAACTGTATTAAACGCCTTGCGGAAGTCAAGAAACACGGCATCTACCTGGGAACCCGTGTCTATGGCCGTCTGAGTCTCGTGGACGAATAGCGAGAGCTGGGTTTTACGCGATCGTCTTTTTTGACACCCATGCTGATTCCTACAAAGTAGTTTTCTAGACTGCAGAAAAGTCATTATACTGGAACATAATACGTGTTCCAAAATTATACAGCTGATCGACGTTAGAGATATAGGTCTATAGTTCTGCACATCTGTTCGACGTCCCTTCTTGAAAACGGGGCTGACCTGTGTCCTTTTCCAATCTTCCGGAACTCTACGCTCTTCTAGACCTACGGTACACCGCTGCAAGAAGGGGGGCAAGTACCTTCGCGTACTCTGTGTAAAATCGAACTGGTACCCCATCAGGTCCATCGGCCTTTCTCTTTTGACCGATTTTAATTGTTTTTCTATCCCTCTGTCATCTGTTTCGATATGTACCATTTTGTCATCTGTGCGACAATCTAGATAAGGAACTACAGTGCAGTCTTCCTCTGTGAAATAGCTTTGGAAAAAGACATTTAGTATTTCGGCCTTTAGTCTCTCATCCTCTTTTTCAGAACCATTTTGGCCACAGAGTGTCTGGACATTTTGTTTTGATCCACGTGCCACTTTGAAATAAGTCCAAAATTTCTTAGGATTTCCTGCCAAATCAGCACATACACTCCTGGAAATTGAAATAAGAACACCGTGAATTCATTGTCCCAGGAAGGGGAAACTTTATTGACACATTCCTGGGGTCAGATACATCACATGATCACACTGACAGAACCACAGGCACATAGACACAGGCAACAGAGCATGCACAATGTCGGCACTAGTACAGTGTATATCCACCTTTCGCAGCAATGCAGCTGCTATTCTCCCATGGAGACGATCGTAGAGATGCTGGATGTAGTCCTGTGGAACGGCTTGCCATGCCATTTCCACCTGGTGCCTCAGTTGGAGCAGCATTCGTGCTGGACTTGCAGACCGCGTGTGACGACGCTTCAGCCAGTCCCAAACATGCTCAATGGGGGACAGATCCGGAGATCTTGCTGGCCAGGGTAGATGACTTACACCTACTAGACCACGTTGGGTGGCACAGGATACATGCGGACGTGCATTGTCCTGTTGGAACAGCAAGTTCCCTTGCCGGTCTAGGAATGTTAGAACCATGGGTTCGATGACGGTTTGGATGTACCGTGCACTATTCAGTGTCCCCTCGACGATCACCAGAGGTGTTGGCCAGTGTAGGAGATCGCTCCCCACACCATGATGCCGGGTGTTGGCCCTGTGTGCCTCCGTCGTATGCAGTCCTGATTGTGGCGCTCACCTGCACGGCGCCAAACACGCATACGACCATCATTGGCACCAAGGCAGAAGCGACTCTCAACTCTGAAGACCACACGTCTCCATTCGTCCCTCCATTCACGCCTGTCGCGTCACCACTGGAGGCGGGCTGCACGATGTTGGGGCGTGAGCGGAAGACGGCCTAACGGTGTGCGGGACCGTAGCCCAGCTTCATGGAGACGGTTGCGAATGGTCCTCGCCGATACAGTACCCCAGGAGCAACAGTGTCCCTAATTTGCTGGGAAGTGGCGGTGCGGTCCCCTACGGCACTGCATAGGATCCTACCGTCTTGGCGTTCATCCGTGCGTCGCTGCGGTCCGGTCCCAGGTCGACGGGCACGTGCACCTTCCGCCGACCACTAGCGACAACATCGATGTACTGTGGAGACCTCACGCCCCACGTGTTGAGCAATTCGGCGGTACGTCCACCCGGCCTCCCGCATGCCCACTATACGCCCTCGCTCAAAGTCCGTCAACTGCACATACGGTTCACGTCCACGCTGTCGCGGCATGCTACCAGTGTTAAAGACTGCGATGGAGCTCCGTATGCCACGGCAAACTGGCTGACACTGACGGCGGCGGTGCACAAATGCTTCGCAGCTAGCGCCATTCGACGGCCAACACCGCGGTTCCTGGTGTGTCCGCTGTGCCGTGCGTGTGATCATTGCTTGTACAGCCCTCTCGCAGTGTCCGGAGCAAGTATGGTGGGTCTGACACACCGGTGTCAATGTGTTCTTTTTTCCATTTCCAGGAGTGTAGAAACTTACCTTCGAATTCGTTGAACGCCTTTCTCATAGCCCTCATCACACTACATTTCAACATAATGTTGCAACTGATATGATTAACATATCCAAATAGCCTGCTCCCTGTCAGGAAAACTAACTTCCTTTGTCTGTACCTGTATGTTGCATCTGACGCTTTGTTTAGGACAAGCAGATAGTGCCGAGATGCCACAGGGAGCTGACATGGGTCAGCGGCCGTCATAGTATACCTTCCAAGGCATTCACGAAGATAAACGTATTTTATTCCTAACAATTAGTGTTCTTGCAATTAATCTCAGTTGAAATAAGGGGAGGGCAGTGAGTCCCTTCACACTACATCCTCTCAGCTTAACTGTGGGAATGGAGGTGCCAGAGGCCTGAATGTGCACAGTTTCTAAGTTTCTTTAATGTTGTCTTCAATAGGCGAACATCAGTTACTGATATGTAATAGAAAAACTAAATACGAATTTTTGCCTGTGTAAGGCAGGGGAGATTCTCAACCTCCAGAAAGGTCATAATATAGCACGGAATTATCCGAATAGGGCGCAAATCCGTACATGTGATGTACAGGTACAGATAAAACAAATGATTACGATTACAGAAAAATTGGTTGATATTCTTTAGAAATAGCATCACAAACCGAGCAAGTCAATAACGCATTGCTCCATCTCTGGCCCTTATGTGAATAGTTATTTGGCTAGGAATTAATTACCACAGTTGTTTGATATACTCCTGAGGGATACCGTGCCAAATTCTGTCCAACTGGAGCGTTAGATCGTCAAGATCCCGAGATGGTTGGAGGGCCCTGCCCATTATCTCCAAACATTCTCAGCTGGGGTGGGATCCGGCGATCTAGAAGGCCAAGGTAGGGTTCGGCAACGACGAAGATATACGGTGGAAAATCTCGCCGTGTGCGGATTGGCACAATCTTGCTGAAATGTATCCCCACGATGGCTTGCAAAACGAGACGTAGAATACACTCCACGTAACGCTCTGGTGGAAGGGTGCAATGGATAACAACCGAAGGGTTTCTGCTATGGAACGAAATGGAACCCCAGACCATCACTCCTGGTTGTCTGATCGTATGTGACAGTCAGGTTGGTACCCTACCGCTATCTGGAATGCCTCCAGACACGTATTTGTTGGACATCGACGATGAATTAGAAGCTAGACTGATCACTGAAGACAATCCTACTCCATTCAATGAGATTTGAGGCCTAAGATGTGTCTGGAGACGCCCTGGATAGCGATGGAGTACCAACACTGTTGTCGCCCACCAAGCAGCCTGCGACCAGCAGTGATGGTCTGGGATGCCACATCTTGTCATAGCAGGACCCCTTTAGTCATCATCCGCCGCACCCTTACAGCACATCAGTGGGTCGATGACATCAGACCCCCTGCTTTGTTGCCCTTAACGTCACCCCGTCCCGGGCTTACGTTTCAGCAAGATAAGACCGGCCCACACACGGTAAGAGTTGCTACTGCTTATCGTCCTGCTTGCCAACCCATACCTTGGCCATCAACGTCTGTGGATCTCTCCCCAACTGTGAACTTGTGCATTACGAACAGTGCCCACAACCAGCTCGGGATTTTGATGATCTAACGCGGCCATTGGACAGAATTGGGCACCATATCCCTCAAGATCTCCGAAACCACTATCGATCAATGCCAAGCCGAATAACTGCTTGCGTAAGGGCCAGAAGCGGACCACCGCGTTGCTGACTTGCTCATTTTGTGTAGTTCTTTCTCCTCAATGAATCATCCAATTTTTCTGAAATTGTCGTCATTTGTTAGTCTGTACATTTATATCACATCTATCAATTTCCGTCCCACTCGGGAAATTCTTTCGTAGTGCGGCGATTTTGTTCGTCGTCGAGTGTATGTTACCTCACTTTTCTCACTTACCAGGGTGTTTAAAAAAGTGTCACGAACTCCTACAGGTGGTAGTATTAGTTAAAACCAGAAGAAACATTCCTATAATTATATACTTATTCGGAAATTAATACCTATTTAGATATGGGCAGTTTTACTTGTGACAAGTAATGTGTGGTATTTACAGGTGAGGCAGGACTTAAACGATATAGCACAGTAACTTAGCACTGTTTGCACTTGTGGGTAGGTGCAAATCCTCGATCAGTCACGGATTGAAACAACAGGACCGCTACGGTGTCAATATATGAGAAGGGATTATCCTTACAGACACACAGGGCCATACACATAACCAAATAGATTAAAAGGTGCTGTGTGTCTTCTACCAATGAATTACTGGCGCTATTGGGAAACTTTATTCTTGCAGAAAGACAACGGCTGTGGTTTTATAAACGACAGGGAACACTCCATTTTCTACGGCTCGCGAGATGAATTGGTCGAGGATGTAAAGAAGCAAGGCCACCCCGTTCACCGGACCTCAATACATTCGATTTTGGCTACATGTAAATGTAAAGGCATTGGTGTATGTACAGTCCATAGTCAGTCTGGTGATTTTACAGGAGCGTATAACTGTCTCATACATGTGACGTAATCTGAATGCAGCGAGATGTACCCTACTGGATATTAAAAATGATGCACCACGAAGATGACGTGCTACAGATGCGAAATTTAACCGACAGCAAGAAGATGCTGTGATATGCAAATGATTAGCTTTTCAGAGCATTCACACAAGGTTGGCGCCGCTGGTGACACCAACAACGTGCTGACATGAGGAAAGTTTCCAAGCGATTTCTCATACACAATCAGCAGTTGACCGGCGTTGCCTGGTGAAACGTTGTTGTGATGCCTCTTGTAAGGAGGGGAAATGCGTACCATCACGTTTCCCACTTTGATAAAGGTCGAATTGTAGCCTATCGCGATTGCGGTTTATCGTATCGCGACATTGCTGCTCGCGTTGGTCGAGATCCAATGACTGTTAGCAGAATACGGAATCGGTGGGTCCAGGAGCGTAATACGGAACGCCGTGCCGGATCCCAACGGCCTCGTATCACTAGCAGTCGAGATGACAGGCATCCTATCCGCATGGCTGTAACGGATCATGCAGCCACGTCTCGATCCCTGAGTCAACAGTAGGGGACGTTTGCAAGACAACAACCATCTGCACGAAGAGTTCGACGACGTTTGCAGCAGCATGAACTATCAGCTCGCAGACCATGGGTGTGGTTACCCTTGACGCCGCATTACAGACAGGAGCGTCTGTGATTGTGTATTCAACGACGAACCTGGGTGCACGAATGGTAAAACGTCATTTGTACGGATGAATCCAGGTTCTGTTTACAGCATCTTGATGGTCGCATCCGTGTCTGGCGACATCGCGGTGAACGCACATTGGAAACGTGTATTCGCCATCGCCATAGTGGCGTATCACCCGGCGTGATGGTTTGAAGTGCCATTGCTTACACGTCTCGGTCACCTCTTGTTCGTATTGACGGCGCTTTGAACAGTGGACGTTCCATTTCAGATGTGTTACGACCCGTGGCTCTACCCTTCATTCGATCCCTCCGAAACCCTACATTTCAGCAGGATAATGCACGACGGCCTATTGCAGGTCCTGTACGGGCCTTTGTGGATACAGAAAATGTTCGACTGCTGCCCTGGCCACCACTTTCTCCAGATCTCTCACCAACTGAAAACGCCTGGTCAATGGTGGCCGAGCAACTGGCTCGTCACAGTACGTCAGTCACTACTCTTGATGAACTGTGGTAACGTGTTGAAGCCGCATGAGCAGCTGTACCTGTACACGCCATCCAAGCTCTGTTTGACTCAATGCCCAGCAGCATGAAGGCCCTTATTACGGCCAGAGGTGTTTGATCTGGGTACTGATTTCTCAGGATCTATGCACCCAAATTGCTTGAAAATGTAATCGCATGTCAGTTCTAGTATAATCTATTTGTCCAATGAATACCCGTTTATCATCTGCATTTCTTCTTGGTGTAGCAATTTTAATGTTCAGTAGTGTATTTGAGAGAATGCGTCATTCGCTCCGAAGAAGTAAGAGATATCGTATCAGGATTCGTTTTAATCGCATCCAGCACTGCCTACTGTGCCTACTTCTGGTTAACAGTCGTATAAGTATGAGAGAACAGACTGGCTCGCAACCCCAGAAGATATTAGTTACGGACACATAACTACACTGAAATTTTCTTCTACCTTTGCCCAATACTACTACTTTTAGGAATATGAATACTTCTTTATTGCACACTCTGTACAGGTTTCAGTCATGCCTGTCTTGAAATTTAGCTGATAGAGATTGACGAGGGGTGCATACGAATCTCCATCATTTGAACGCGGCACATAAACAGTAAGTCCCAAAACGCTTTTTAGGAAGTCCCAAAACGCTTTTTAAAGTGTACTCGCGGAAATCAGTCTCGTCCCGAATATTGCTACACTGCTCGGATGATCCATCCCGTGTCGCCATTCTTGTTCTTCTTTTTCTTCTTCTTGGTGCCGTACATTTGTAATGTGTCGGCCGCTCAAGCCGACGTTCCTTGCTTCTTGAACCAGCTCTTCAAAGTTGTTAATGCCAGTCCATATCTTGGTATTCTGTGATCGTGACTGCTTCCTTCTCCCTGGTAGGCGCTACTTTTCTACTCTGCCTTCTAGAATTAATTGCAGTAGCTCATATTTCTTTCGTCTCATAATGTGCCCAGGTACGATGTCTTTTTTCTTTTAACTGTCCCCATTAGTTCTCTATCCACCCCGGCTCTACGCAACACTTCAGCATTGCTCTCTCTCTCAATCCATGGTATTTCTAGTAATCGGCGCACGAACCACATTTCCGTTGCTTCTAAACTCTTTACAGAAGCTGCTTTAATTGAAGTTTCCGCTCTATAGAGTAGGAGGGGGATAACACAGCATTGTACGACCCTTATTCTCAGACGGAGCGGCATGTCTTTGTGTATCAGCACATTTCGTAGCTTTTAGGACGCGTCCTTGGCCGTCCCACAGCGAATTTTAATTTCCTCATCACAATCAAGTTTCGAATTTATCACAGATCCTAGACATTTAAATTTGCTTACTTTCTCGATTTTACTACCATTAACGACTAGAGACTCATTTTGGCCAGGGGCTCATTCAATTGGCATCCATTTAGTTTTCTTGGCATTTATTCTGACACCAAAATACTGACCAGCTTTATCTGTTTCTGTAAGTATTTTCTGTAGCTCGGCTACGGATGGCGCAAACAAAGCTGTGTCGTCGGCATACCGTAAGTTCCAGACCTTCACTCCATTTACTTTTATACCAAATAATTCCGAGTCTTGACTGGATCGAAAAATCTTGTCCAGGGACAAATGGAATAGTAATGGGGGTAGTATGCAGCCCTGGTGGACTCCTTTCAGTATTCGCACAGATTCTTTTTTATATTTTTGTTAATTCTGACCTTTACTCTCTGACTGCAGTATAACTGCTGAATGATTCTTATATCCTTACCATCCAATCCTATTTCTCGTAATATTGTGATAAGGGGGTCATGCTTAACGGTTCACATAGTCGATAAAGCATATATGGATATCCTGCTGATAGTCATAAGAACCTTCATGCCAAATAACGCTTCTCGGGTTGCCATTCCTTTCATAAAATCAAACTGGGTTTCTCCACAATGCTCCTCACATTTATGATAAATTCGGTTATTTATAATTCTTAGAAAAGTTTTCGGAGCACGACTCATCAACGAGATCAATCGAAATTCTGAGCACGTTTTTGCATGTGCTTTCTTCGGTAATGGAACAAAGATTGATTTCAATCACTCATCTGGGATCTGGCATGAGCTGTAAATTTCATTAAACAGGGCTGTCTACGTTTTTGGGTCTATGCATTTTAAAATTTCAATGGGTAAGTTGTCTCCATCAGGTCCTTTTTCTGTTCTTTGTTACTTTCGGTGCACATTCTACCTCTGATTGTAACATACGTAGACCAGATTCCTCTTCATTTTGGTTTAGTGTCGTGTCTCTTTTGCCGGGAAACAGAGATGATATGTAATTCTCCCAGTATTTTGATATTTTCTTCCTATTCGAGAATAATCCGATTATCCTCATCTTCTAAAGCAATTACATTCTGCTTCTTAAAGTTTCCGGATACAACCTTTATCTTGTTATGGAAACTATACGAGTCATGTAACTTCAGCATTTCTTGCGCTTCTGTGCGTTGTTCCTCAATCCACTTCGCTTTTGCTTAACGAACCATCTTCTTTATTTGTTTGTGTGCCTGTTGGTAATCCACATTTTTCTGAAGCACCTTCTGTATTATACGTTCTTCCATTTTCGGAAGAATATCTTCTGTCATCCAGGGCTTAGACTTCTGTTTCTTACACGTACCAATTTTGGCTGTAGCAACTTGGATGGCTGCATTGCGTACCTTTTCCCAGGGTTCATTCTAACTACGCTTTTATCGACGCTTTCCTCTCTACCAGCTCTATCGATAGCCATCCAGTGCAGTGGCATTTTTCATCAAGATAATTTATATATATAATATCGACATCTGCAGTAACTGCTATCGACTTTCGTTAGTGTTCGATACGGGCCTCTCATAAGACTTCATGCACGCTTTCCTCTCTACCAGCTCTATCGATAGCCATCCATAAACGATCTCTAAATAAAGTGTAGAATGCAAACGACGGTGGTCGCTGGGCGTACACAAAGCGAGCTTTACACAGATTCGCAACTGAAATCTCTCTGTAGTGGTGACGACAAACAATGTGCCCTCGCCTGCTGGAATTCTCTCATCAAAATGCGGTACAATCGGAATAATAACGCATTTTTTAACCTTTTGTATCGAATATCTCGCGTATGATTTCCAGTTCTAACTCTTCAACATTATCCATGTATTTCCGCCAGATACCAGACAAAAAACGTGCAGATGCTCAGATAAAAAGAAAAAAATACACTGATCATCCAGAAAATTATGACCACCTACCTGATAGCCGGTATCTTCCCTTTGGCACGGATAACAGCGGCGACGCATCGTGGCATGAAACTAATGAAGCCTCGGTAGGTCACTGGAGGGAGCTGCTGGCACCACATCACAGCAAACAATTCACTCAAATCCCGAAAATTCCGAGGAGGGGAGCTATGAGCTCTGACGCCACCTTCAATCACATCTCAGATGCGTTCGATCGGGTTCAGATCTGGCGAGTTTGGTGCCCAGCACATCAATTGGAACTCGTCACTGTATTCCTCGAACTACTCCGTGAGAATCCTCGGCTTGTGACATGGCGCATTATCTTGATGAAAAATGCCACTGCTGCCGGGAAGCCGGCCGCTGTGGCCGAGCGATTCTAGGCGCTTCAGGCTGGAACCGCGCGAACGCTACGGTCGCGGGCTCGAATCCTGCCTCGGGCATGGATGTGTGTGATGTCCTTAGGTTAGTTAGGTTTAAGTAGTTCTAAGTTCTAGGGAACTGATGATTCAGATGTTAAGCCCCATAGTGTTCAGAGCCGCCGCGCGGGATTAGCTAAGCGGTCTGAGGCGCTGCAGTCATGGACTGTGCGGTTGGTCCCGGCGGAGGTTCGAGTCCTCTCTCTGGCATGGATGTGTGTGTTTGTACTTAGGATAATTTAGGTTAAGCAGTGTGTAAGCTTAGGGACTGATGACCTTAGCAGACAAGTCCCATAAGATTTCACACACATTTGAACATTTTTGTTCAGAGCCAATTGAGCCGCCGGGAAACATGATCGTCATGATGGGGTGTACTGGTTGAAACCAGTGTACGATAATCCTTGGTTGTCATGTTACCTTGCACGAGCTCCACGGGACCCATAGATGCCCACGCGACTGTTGCCCAGACCATAATCGAACCGTCTCCAGCTTGTTTCCTTCCCGCCGTACAAGTGTCAAGGAGCCGTTCCCCTGGAAGGCGACGGATTCGGGCCATCCCATCGGCCTGATAAAGAAGGTATCTGGATTCATCATAAGATGCAACTCTCTGCCACTGCGCCAGCGTCCAATGCCGATGGTCATGTGCCCATTTCAGTCGTAGTTGCCGATGACATTGTGTTAACATTGGCACATGCATGGGTCGTCCGCTGCGGAGGCCCATCGTTAGGTGTGTTGGGTGCACTGTGTAAGGCACACTTAGACTCTGCCCAGCATTGAAGTCTGATGTTAGTACAGCCACAGTTCGCCGCCTGTTTTACCAATCTGCCCCGGTGGCTGCTCAACCCCACGGCATCCAGACGTGGTTCAAAATGGTTCAAATGGCTCTAAGCACTATGGGGCCTAACATCTGAGGTCATCAGTACCCTAGAACTTAGAACTACTTAAACTAACCTAAGGATATCACACACATCCATGACCGAGGCAGGATTCGAACCTACGACCGTAGCAGCAGTGCGGTTGCGAACTGAAGCGCCTAGAACCGCTCGGCCACAGCGAACGGCTCCAGACGTGGTTTTGTCTTGATTTCGCCACGTGTTGAAGATACTCGCTACAGCACTCCTCTAACACATGTGCAGTTTCTGCAGTGCACTTACCGAGCTTCTGTGCAATCACAATCTGCCCCGGTCATACTCACAAGGGGAAGGCCTCAGACACGCCCAACCGATTCGGCTCAAATTTGGCATGTCGCTTGTGTAAACCTAAAACGAAGGACTCTTAGATATTTTGTATCAACACATCCGCAATTTTGAGAAAATGGCCCCTAAAGGTTATAACGAGCAATCGACTCAAAATTGGAGAAAATCGTTAGATAACTGTAAATAGAGCATTTTTCATCATCAGGTATGGGGTCCACAAACGCAAACTTTTCCAGAAATGGAGGAAAGAAACTTCTACAACTGCTGCTTCTGTAACCACACGGTAAACGCTTTTCGCCGACTCTTCGGAAGCAGGGTAGCTGTTGAAAGATTGCATTCATTACATGTTCTTGGTGCTGTGAGTATATTTGTTTCGAATGTTCATATGACAAGTACCATCCATCTAGTTGTTCGAAGAAAAGTGAGGACACGTAGAAGTGACTGGAAGACCCACTGTAAAGTGACCTGGAGTAACATTTTAGTTGTTGAGTATCCAAAGAGGTTTGAGAAATTTATTTGCCTACTTTATTATTATCATTCCTTATTGATTTGCTTATTAACCCTCCTATCCCTATCAATTGACGTACGGAAAAATAGAAACGAAAAGTAGAACATCAGGTAGGTTTCTTCGAGATTCGAACGCGGTTTCTCCGATTGCCAGCCACTTACCTTGGCCGTTGCGCTATCTTTCCTTTATTTAAAAAAAAAAATCTCATTTAGTTCGCATTCGTTCGCTGCATCTGCTCGGGGAGGACGTCGTAAGCAATCCGTTTAAGTTCGTTGTTGATCGATTAACTCAGTTTTTTTTATAACAGAGGGCAGCTAACCCTGTGACCGAACACGCTGAGCTCCCGTGCTGGCGATATCGATGCTGTCGATGAGAAGCGTTTACCATGTTGTTACAGAACGGCAGTTGTAAAAGTTTCTTACCTCGATTTCTGGAAAAGTATGGGTTTGCGGACCCCATGCATGATGATGAAAAATGCTCTATTTTCAATTATCTATCGATCCCTCCAATTTGGAGTCCATTGCTCGTCGTAACCTTTAGGGGTGATTTTTGTTGACCAAAACATCCTTAGATTCCTTCGTTTTAGGTTGTACTCAAGCGACCTGCCAAATCTGAGCCGAATCGGTCAGATAGATTGCGCGCCTTCCTTATTCGACACATGGACTCTGATACTACAAGCACCGTGTATGTGTCGTACTGGCAGTCATTCGTCGCCAGGTGACGCTGATATCGCCTGCACGTGTCATATCGATAGTAGATCGGTGGTCATAACGTTCTGGCTGGTCAGTGTAAGTTTCTTGCTGTAGCACATGTTGGACATGGTGCCTCGTGTGCTGAAACTCTCTGTTGTTCCTGCGATGCAAGCTGCTGCCACGTAATGCGTTACGCTCTTAGCCTAAGCTACATGTTCGTCCGTCCAGATACTCACACAGCTGTGAGGTTAAGTAGATGACGGTAGGTTTTCGTTGAAAGAAGACTGCCGGTGGTGGTGGTGGTTAGTGTTTAACGTCCCGTCGACAACGAGGTCATTAGAGACGGAGCGCAAGCTCGGGTTAGGGAAGGATTGGTAAGGAAATCGGCCGTGCCATTTCAAAGGAACCATCTCGGCATTTGCCTGAAACGATTTAGGGAAATCACGGGAAACCTAAATCAGAATGGCTGGAGACGGGATTGAACCGTCGTCCTCCCGAATGCGAGTCCAGTGTGCTAACCACTGCACCACCTCGCTCGGTAGAAGACTACTGGTCACACACATCGAAGGCTCCGAGTACGGTACTTCTCCAAAGCTGTGTCGGCGTGCATGACTCTTGTCAAGACATCGTGAGCAAAGAATAGTTTGAAATGTCAGATATGGATAAAATTATAAGCTGAACGTATGTGAGTCACTTCATTAAAAAGCTTAATTTTAAAAGCCGACATCAGCTCAGATACTTCTTGGCTTTTCAATTTCAGTTGTTCAGTGGCATCTATAAGAGACTTCATACCGTAATTTGATTCATTTTTGAAAATTTATAGGTGGAAACTTGGAAGCAGATTTGACGTTACATGTTTTAGATTTGAGACTGTGTGATCATGATGGATTACACATACTTATGCTGTGATGGCCTGGTGAAGTTGCAAATCAAAACACTACATGCGTGACTGTCCTGGGGCAACTAGGTCATTGAATCGGGACCTAGAAGGCTTGGGAAGAAAGAAACGAAAAAACTGAAAAAATTAAAATAGAAAATTCGCAAAATCTATTAGTCAAATGAAGTCGTCCTCTATAATAATCTAATCATAGTTAGTTTTGGAAATCATTCTGACGTGAAGATATGAGAATCATTGAGTCAGCTTTAGCCAGCAGACTATACTCTGACAGTGTTTGTATGTATTCTTAACCCCAAGCATACGTAAGACGCGAAGAGGGAGATCACAACTATGTTGTAAGTAATTTCATCTGAAAAGGCTTAAATGTGCTGATACACTGTTAGCGATACGCACATATCGAAATGACTGTAGTATGGCGTACACAAAATTATAAAAGGGAAGTGCGTTGGCGGAGCAGTCATTTATACCCAGGTGATTCATGCGAAAAGGTTTCTGACGTTGTTATGGCCGCACGATGGGAATTAACAGAGAACATGGAATGGTAGTGGGACCTAGAAGCATAGGGCATTCCATTTCGTAAATCTTTAGGGAATTCAATATTCCGAGACCCACAACGTGAGGAGTGTACCGATAATATCAAATTTCAGGCACTACCCCTCACCACGGACAACGCAGTGGCGACGGCCTTCACTTGACGACCAACAGCAACGGCGTTTACGTAGAGTTGTCACTGTAACAGATAAGCAACACTGCGTGAAGTTAACGCAGAAATCCATGCGGGACGTACGACGAACGTATGTGTCAGGACAATGTTGCAAATTTGGCGTAATGGGTTACGGCAGCGGAATCAGACGCGAGAGCCTTTGCTACCTGCACGACATCGCCTGCAGGGCCTCTCCTGTTCTCATGACCATATCAGCTGGACCCTAGACGACTGGGAAACCGTGGCCTGGTCAGATGAATCCCAATTTCAGTTGGTACGAACTGATGGTAGGGCTAGAGTGTGGCGCGGACCCCACGAAGCCATGGTCCCAAGTTGCCAACAAGGCACTGTGCAAGCTGGTGGTGGCTCCATAATGATGGGGACTGTTCTTAGATGCAATGGCCTGGGTCATATGTATCAACTGCATAGATCATTGATTGGAAATGCTTATTTCGTCTACTTGGAGACCATTTGCAGCCGTTCATGGACTTCTCTTCCCAAATAACGATGGAATTTTTATGGATGACAATGCATCGCCTCAGGACATTCTGGAGAATTCGAGTGAGTAATTTGGCCACCCAAACAGACCGACATGAATCCCAAGGAAACATTTGTGAGACATAATCGATAGGTCATTTCGTGCACAGAATCCTGCACCGGCAGTACTTTCGCAATTGTAGACGGCTATAGAGGAATCATGGCTGAACACTGCCGCAGGGGACTTCCAACGACTTGTTGAGTCCATATTAGGAGATATCATATGACTTTTGTCACCTCGGTGCACATTCAATGAAAATACTCTCTGCACACAATGTTTGAAGCTAAGATTGTTCAGTGACCGGAAACCAACAGTTATCAGTCCGAAGTCCTAAACAGTCTTTACACATGACTCGAAACAACTGCTCGTCAGCCACTGTTCTGAGGGTCTTGTTAGAGTGAACGACTCATACTTATTTTGTAAATTCGAGGAGTACCAATAGCGTAAGTGGTAATGCACAAACAGTACTTACAGCCGTAAATTACTTTCACCAACAATGACGATTATAGTGCCACGCCTACTGCGCACAGATTTCATTTGATCGCCAATGTCAGCAGCGAGAAGAATTAGTATATATATCAGCTGCTCGAATTCCAACGACATCTGCCGATTCTGATCTAGCCTAACGAGGGCTGTGTACTGGAACTGGGGATACGAACTGCACAAAGACGAATGGTGACACACTTTATTTAGTTATATCTAAGCAGAAACAAGAATTTCATTTCGCACTTCATTCCGTTTATAAAACACCTTCGATTTTAAACTCAAATTCTGACAAAACTACAGTTTATGGTTTCAAATAAGTCTATAATCGTTAGCAGTTTTTTGAAAAATCTAAGTTTCTTATGATATGTCCACGGGAACCGTGCTTTTTAAGATGCCACGATTTGCCGAACAATTTCTACGCAAGCGAATGCAGAGATCAACGGTAAGGAAACATCACTGGAGAATGTATAATATGTAGTATTCCGATATTCCTGTGATTATAAGATTTATAAAATTTGTCCTTTTCCAGGGCAAACTGCCTCAGGCAAAATTGATAAACAGTCTAAGCGACTGGTTTGCAAAATAAAGTTACACTGAATGTAACTACAGCGTCTAAGATCTCCATATTCATTAAATAAGCATACTTGTGAGAATGTATATTTTGCGTTCGCAGAAAGAAGCAATCGATTTGACCCTTCTGTTTTTGGTGCCACGAACTGGTCGAACTTGGAGCGGAGATGGCTTACCTTGTGACTGCTGTCGTGAATCCATGTTCTTACTGCAATTGGAAGTTTTCGTGAGATTTTGCCCACTGGGAACGGATACATCCATGTTGCTCGCCAGTCGTTTGGTCCCAGACTGATGCCTAGCAACCGCGTGGGCCGCTGGAAGGAACACCTGTATTGTTGAGAATTGCGTCACTTCGTGATGTGTTGGTTACTCTAATAGAATATACGAAAATTGGTAACACTCATTTCACGAGACTTTCTGCAAATGTGACGTCATTTTGATGCCACGCATAATATCGACATCAGCAGTAACTGCTATCGACTTTCGTTAGTGTTCGATACGGGCCTCTCATAAGACTTCATGCACGCATAGCATAGATTTAAAACACATGTCGTTCTTGGTATAATTTAATATAATTATTGCTAGAATAAACGTCACAAAATGATTAATCAACAATTATTTTTTTCATGAAGAGTGCTCTCGCAGGAGTGAGTTGTTATCGACAATAATTTACAAATTAAGCTTCAAACACGCTTGTATTCTAACTTGGAGTATGCTATTGAAAATTTATAACAAACATGTCACAAGTATCATTAAGTGTCAGTTACTGATTCATCAACGATATAAACCTTAAAGAAATACTACGATATCCAAGACAGGAGAATACTATTACATGACGTAGTGCTAGCCTAATAGACAATGTCATGGTTTATGGTGTCGAAAGATATAGTTTCACATTCCGTGACATGCAAATACTTTTTATGACACATTCCAGAACTTTCTTAAAATTGTCATACAAGCATGTTGTGCAAAATTCGGTGTTATTTACGCTTCCGTCTGATTAGAGAACGAAGGATAAAACAAATATTTAGCCATTTTCGGGTGTGTGCTTAGGCAGCATTCTAACAGGACAGCTTAAATTTCTGCCAGTGAAACCAGAAGCAATAATATTCATATTCCTTCTCGTCACAAAGTCGACTGCAATTCCTGTGGTTGTCGATACTGCATGTGACATCAAAGTGCAGTACCCTACAAATAATCACCATACAATTGGGAAAAATATGCAATGATAGTACCAAGGGGGTAACTAGACTGGGACGACCGGGGCAATTACTTCGAGGATAAGGTAAGATGCCTCTGGAAAGAAAAAAAAATCGGGAAAAATTAAAATGGAAAGGAAACCTAGAATTCATTCTGATGTAAAGACATGCAAATCATTTATCTTCTTCACCCACGTGGAAGATCAATCTACATTGGCACACGAACATTAGTTAACGGAACATATACTACGAAATGGGCTAGATGTGAGTCAACGTTTTGACCAGAACTATGAAGGAGCATCCAAAAAATAATTAGGCAAAAAATAACCAGAATAAAATCAGGTTGCAGTTTAAATTTAGTCCTTAAGGCGTTGTAAAGGCAAAGAGGCTGATCAAGAAACAGCTCTGTATTTCGTAACAGTTGAGAAAACCCACATATTACTTTTTGCCACAGGCATTAGGATTCAAAACCTTGGTCCGTGAGTACTTTCAAGGAAACACTAAAACCATCGAATCCACGAGGTGGACTCACTGGCAAGAAACCGTCTAGACACATAAAGAGAGATTCACTGACATGCTTAAATCTCTGAGAACCATAACACGTAAGAACAAGAAATGTAACGAACAAGGTGTATCAATAGGTCTTAAAAACGTCATCTTACTCTTTTCAGATTTAATATAAACCACTTGAATAAATTAAAACATCACCTAAGGCCCTTCAGTCTGAAAGTCAGGACTTTGTAGCTACATACGACTTCTTAGGAACAGCGCCGTCAGAAATAAAGACGCATGATAAGGGTTTAACATCACGTCGACGACGAGGTCATTTGAGACGGAAAGAAAACTCGGGCAGGAGAAGGTCTTATAAGGAAATCGACCGTATACTTCTCAGAAATATGATAACGCTATTTGCATAAAGTGTTTTAGGGGTCGGCGGAGGGGGAGGGGGAAGGGGGGGAGGTAAGTGAAGGAAAATCTCAATCTGGATAGGTGGATGAGGACACGAATTTCTGTCCTTCCGAATTAGAGTACAGTGTCTGTCTTACCACTGCAAAATATTAGCGTCAAAAGAGGATATACGGAAAATAATCACCACGCGATTGAGAAAACCTTCTACAATAGTTGTAGAGGCGAACTACATTGGGACGAGTGGGGGACTGCTCCACAGGATTGGATGTCTCTGAGAAGTAAACAAATCAGGTAAAATTAAAATTGAAGGAAAAGTGAAAAAATCAAATAAGACAGATTTCACGCTATGTTAAAACGACGAAAGATTTTTGTTTTTGGTACCCCTCCGGTGTAGATATATACAAATCGTCACCTTCTACATCGGGGTGAAATATCAAAGAATCATACGTTAAACTGCTTGGTGAAACTTTGAACATATGTGAAAGATGGTCCATTGACTGAAAAAAAAATTAAAGCAGTAGAGAAGCTCTTCTGCACGTTTTGCGGGAAGAGAGGCTGACAGGGTCAGCAACAGGACTTACATCAACATTTTTCTTCTGCATTGATTGACTACATATTTTATATGCAATTAAATACCTGGTTTTAGGAAATTATGTATGTTACAGAGATGTACATAACAGTACCTACCGCCTGTGACGAATATCTTAAAATAGAAGTACTTAACTTATCCCATGACATTTCCCCATGACATTTTATCTTCTTTGTACAACATAATTGGTATTGATGTGGACTTTACTTAAAGTACAAATGTAAAAAAAGTCTGGTGTATAAGACTTATCAGAGCTGATGTCGAGCTACCGTGTAGCGTTCAAAACCGTACTGATGTATCTACTCCTATAAAAGGTACAGTTGTTGCAAAAACTGAACTAAAATTATTCTTAAACGATATATTCATTCTACAACGAGTTTTGTGTGGTTATCCGATTTGGCAGTACTTTCAATAGAAGAACGGTGACGCGAATGATCACAGACTCTTTTGACTGGTAAAAGTTTAACAGAATGTTTAAAAACTTTAACAGTTAGTACTCGAAACAAGACACCCCTATTTCAGTGCAGAAAAATGAATGTTAGGCCCCTACATAGCGGTCCCGTAGAGATCGTGCATATGAAATTAGACTCGTATATAGGAATAGAATTATTTATTCTTCACATTCTGCATTCGCGAATGGAACAGTAGCAGGCTTCAATGCGTTATTCAACAAAGGATATTATGTGCGACGTAGTTTATAGTGATCCACACAGTGAAGATGAAGACGTATGTGTCAGTGCGGCTAGTCCCGGCGGAGGTTCGAGTCCTCCCTCGGGCATGGGTGTGTTTGTTTGTCCTTAGGATAATTTAGGTTACGTAGTGTGTAAGCTTAGTAACTGATGACCTTAGTAGTTAAATCCCATAAGATTTCACACACATCTGAACATTTTTTTTAAGATGTATGTGTATTAATTTATACAGAAAATCAAAGGACACGAAACACTGTTTTTTTTTCAAAATAACAAAATATTTTGCACATACGAGAAAGAGAAAAAACACATTTGGGTAATGCTTGTTTTATCGGCATTAGGCTATGGGCCATGCATGTTTTTGTGCTTGACGTTGCGTCTCCTAATGCTGGAGACATCATCAGAGGCTACAAAGACACATACAGTAGTTACAAACGTAAACAAGCTCAGTAAGCCCAAATGTTTCCGAGCTCGTAGTGAGCAATTGTTAGCGCTGTTCGCTATATTTAGCACGAAGGCTCACAACTTATCTAATTTCAATCTTTCAGAAGCACAGAAGCAGTCTGAAAGAATCGTTCATCAAAAAAGAACCCTTCGAAAGTGTGAAAACATCTTTGACAGAAAACCTCGCCACTTAGGCAGTGTTCTGATGGCGCCGCCAGCCGACCGTTGGGCGGATACATCTATATTTATACTCTGCAAACCACCTTGCCGTATGTGTCGGAGGGTGCTTCTTGTAGCACTGTTAATTCCCCCCCCCCCCCTTCCAGTTCCAGTTGCGAATGGTTCAAGGGAAAAACGATTCCCGGTAAGCCTTTAGGTGGGCTCAGATCGCTCCAATTTTGCCTTCGTAGTTTTTCCCCGAGATACAGGTAGGAGGAAGCAAAATATTTGTTGACTCTTCCAGCAACGTACGCTCTCGGAAGTTTAACAGTGAACCACACACTGATGCAGAACACCTCTCTTGCAGTGTCTGCCACCAGAGTTGCTTGATCATCTCCGTGGCACTTCCATGCTTACTAAATGTACCTGTAACGAAACGCGCTGCTCTTCTTTGGATATTCTCTGTTTCCACTGTCAATCCTGTCTGTTAAGGATACCATACTGACGAGCAGTATTCAAGTACTGGTCAAACGAAGGTTACGTAAGCTACCTCCCTTGTTGACGGATTATCTTTCCTGGGGACTCTTCCACAGAATCTCAATCTGCCACCTGCGTTTGCTGTGGTTAGTTTTATGTGGTCGTTCCACTTTAAATTGCTCCTTACGCATACGCTTCAATCTTTTATAGGAGTAACTGAATCCAGTGATTCACTGCTTCCGGTGATTGTTCTGCAGTCCTGTTATAATGCAATAATGGGTATTTCTGTCTTACGTATATGCAGTAGGTTACATTTATTTGTCTTTAGGATCAATTTCCAATCCCAGCACCACTCGTGATACGTAAAAACGTTCGGCTTGCTGAGCTTGCTTAAGTTTGAATCTGTTGACTGAGTCTTTATAGCATCTGACGATGTCTGCAGCACTAGGTGACTAAACGTTTGCTATAGAGATATGTCATGGGCCACGGTCTAATGCAGATAAAAGAAAACTCATCAAGGCGCAAACACCGGCCGTGAAAGCCTGAATTGTATGATCATCGAAATAAGACAGGACTTGAGATAACTAAGAATGCGTTTGATTAGCAGTTTACATCTTTACACGGATATTCAAACTTAAGAATTTTTCTAAAATTATATACCCTATTTCGTTTCATGTTGCATTACAGTATTAGATGTTATTTTAGTTTTTGTGACATTAGTCGGTGTTGTAAATAATAAATTTTTAATATTTTTTTCTCAACGCTAAGCGTTTGCCTTAATATACACTCCTGGAAATTGAAAAAAGAACACCGTGAATTCATTGTCCCAGGAAGGGGATACTTTATTGACACATTCCTGGGGTCAGATACATCACATGATCACACTGACAGAACCACAGGCACATAGACACAGGCACCAGAGCATACACAATGTCGGCACTAGTACAGTGTATATCCACCTTTCGCAGCAATGCAGGCTGCTATTCTCCCATGGAGACGATCGTAAAGATGCTGGATGTAGTCCTGTGGTACGGCTTGCCATGCCATTTCCACCTGGCGCCTCAGTTGGACCAGCGTTCGTGCTGGACGTGCAGACCGCGTGAGACGACGCTTCATCCAGTCCCAAACATGCTCAATGGGGGACAGATCCGGAGATCTTGCTGGCCAGGGTAGTTGACTTACACCTTCTAGAGCACGTTGGGTGGCACGGGATACATGCGGACGTCCATTGTCCTGTTATAACAGCAAGTTCCCTTGCCGGTCTAGGAATGGTAGAACGATGGGTTCGATGACGGTTTGGATGTACCGTGGACTATTCAGTGTCCCCTCGACGATCACCAGAGGTGTACGGCCAGTTTAGGAGATCGCTCCCCACACCATGATGCCGGGTGTTGGCCGTGTGTGCCTCAGTCGTAAGCAGTCCTGATTGTGGCGCTCACCTGCACGGCGCCAAACACGCATACGACCATCATTGGCACCAAGGCAGAAGCGACTCTCATCGCTGAAGACGACACGTCTCCATTCGTCCCTCCATTCACGCCTGTCGCGACACCACTGGAGGCGGGCTGCACGATGTTGGGGCGTGAGCGGAAGACGGCCTAACGGTGTGCAGGACCGTGTGCACCTTCCGCCGACCACTGGCGACAACATCGATGTACTGTGGAGACCTCACGCCCCACGTGTTGAGCAATTCGGCGGTACGTCCACCCGGCCTCCCTCATGCCCACAATTCGCCCTCGCTCAAAGTCCGTCAGCTGCACACACGGTTCACGTCCACGCTGTCGCGGCATGCTACCAGTGTTAAAGACTGCGGTGGAGCTCCGTATGCCACGGCAAACTGGCTGACACTGACGGCGGCGGTGCACAAATGCTGCGCAGCTAGCGCCATTCGACGGCCAACACCGCGGTTCCTGGTGTGTCCGCTGTGCCGTGCGTGTGATCATTGCTTGTACAGCCCTCTCGCAGTGTCCCGAGCAAGTATGGTGGGTCTGACACACCGGTGTCAATGTGTTCTTTTTTCCATTTCCAGAAGTGTATAAACAAAGATTGTCATAAGAAACAGTTTGCTTTTGAAGTTATTTAACATGCACATTTGGCAGTGTGCAGTATCTGTTATGTGCAATGCTGTAAGGAAGAAATATTGTTACGATTACACTTCGCTTAACCAAAGCATTCAAAATAAAATAGACTTTATGAAAAGTTTATATTATTTATTTCACTTTTTGACTAAGATAAGAGAAGAGCTACCTAGAAATGATGTAATATAGTGTGCATGTATGTGACGAGATAACGGCGGGGGGAGGAGGGGGGGGGGTGGCTGTGAGAGACGACGAGCAGGCGGCGGTTTGTTGAGTTGGGGTAGGATGGAGTAGAGGTAAGCATGTAGGAAGGTGAAGGGCCCTCACTTAATGCAGTTCCCCCGCCGCTACCATGGCTGCACTGACGCCTCTCTAAAAATATCGTAGCACAATGGAGAGAATCACGAGAGCATGATTTTCACAGTACACTTCACAGTTACGGAGTACCACCTACGAGGAAAATTATAGCGAGATATTAAGTGACCTAATTCGTCCCATGTTGCATGTGTGTTTCCACAACACTGACGACATGTTTCAAGAGACCTCTACTTTACGGTGTTGTCCCGCGTCGAGGGAGGTCTGGCGAACTTGCCAAAAAACGACAGCATCTTTCCTGGCCAAGGGCAAAGACCATAACTACTGCTCTCTGAACACCTTTGAATTCAAGGCTCTGATTCGTGACAATCGCTTCCCTTGCGTCTGATCTAGCGGTTATGAAACAGCCTGTTTGATTTCATAACGAATGATACTTTTTTGCGTACTATTTCGAAGTCTTTATTTTACTTTTACAATCATCATCATCATCCATCATAATGTCCCTCCTTTTGTCGTTTAAAATATCTTTTGCTAATCTGTCGGTAATGATTAGTTCGTTCTGGTAGCCGCTTATTGCCCATTCAAAGGACATGAGTGAGCCATTTTTGCCTGTAATATTCGATTTTTCCACCATTTAGAAGATCCTCAGTTCCGTTAGTATGTCCTCTGTGTGCATGTGTTACGGTCTGCAGCAACCTTTTTGTTCTGTCGGAAACTAAATGCTGATATTGCGTTAAGGGCACCACCTGATGCCTGCTGAGATATAGCAATTAAAGCTTCAGTAACGCTTTATCACTAATCCTGCTCTCGCGCCCTCGAAGACGGAAGACTCGTGGCCCTGGATAATGCACTCGGAGTGGAACAGGCGCTTCCTTCAGAATAAGCGAGGGAATCCTTACAGAAAATTAGCCAGATCTTGGATGTGTTGAAGTGGTAACACCACCGCCTTCACAACCTAATTAGGTGTTGGTGACCTCTAATAGGTAAACAAATACACTTATAAGACGTCAAGAAGCTTTAGAGGAGTTTTGTATTTAAAATTGTACTAGATGCTACGAGAGACTAACCTGCCAGTATAAAAGCAGGCGGGAAGTGTTGTGTCGTTACCAAGGAAGTTTAGCGGGCCAGTCAGAAGAGACCAGTGAGTTTGAAACTGCGCTAGTCACTGGAGCTCACCAGAGCAACAGATCCACCAGGGATATTTCAGTCCTTCTAAAGCTGTCCAAGTCGGCTGTTAGTGCTGTGACTAAAGTGGAAATCCGAAGGAATAACTACAGCTAAAGAAACTCCAGGCAGGCCTTATATATGCCTACTCACGCACAGGAACCGTCTAGCACGGTGGAGGGTGGTTGTGAAATCAGCAGAAAAAAATCACTCATGAGTTCCAAAGTGCTACCAATAGTACAGCTAGCACAAGGGAGTTACAAAGAACGGTGTACAATGGTTGAGTTGCTCCTCATGAGCCATATATTCCTGTAGTGGTTCAGATGGTGCAATGAGCGACTCCACTGGACAGTGAAACGACTGGAAACGAGTGATTTCAAGTGATGACTCACTCTATATCCTTTAGCAATCCCTTGGAACGTGGCCTGCCATCGTGTATAGTGTCAACAGTGAAGTACTGAAGACGTGGTGTTGCAAGACGGCGGTGTTTCTCGTGGCTAGAGTGTGCAACGAAACGAAGGATGTGAATAAGAGATTAGGGCTGGAAGTGTTGAAATCGTTCAGATTAGCGTCGGTGGTCTGACTGGAGCGTGGGTAAGATGTAGACAGTACACCTTCGTAGAACTGAGTAAGGCGACCGATGTTGTGGCGCCTATGAGGGCCAGAGCCTTCCTATAGTGTTTGAGAGCAGAGAAACGTCAGGCAACCGTCCTTTGTTGCCCACCTAAACAAGATGGTAACTGCCGATACAAAAGGGAAAAATCAAAAGGCCGCATTTGAGTTGCGTACACTACAAAAAGAGTTTTCATATTCAGAATGTACAGGCAAAGAGGTGTATCATCTCAGCATACTGTTTCTGAATAATTGTAATAGGGTTTTACTTGTAGTTCCGTAAAGCAATTGCAAGTGGAGAATGATTGTAGCGATAAAATCTAGTGTTATTTTGATTTCGATTTGCTTATTTCCGAGTTCGGATTCGGTGGAGACCTTGGCGTTTTGATAATAACTGCTGATGTTGTGCACCTACTGTATACAAATGTTAAGTGTACCTATTCTGCGTCACGGCACAGAAGTGAAAATATGAATTGGAAACAGACGCGCTAGGGTATAATTAGGCAGATCTCGGTCCGCTACTTCCGAAGGCGACGGAATTCAGCATGCACTAAGACAGCTCGTTCACGGCGTTACACCCCCAATAATGCTACCAACACTATATTCTTTCATAGGTGCGCTCCCCTTAGTGCATTTAAAAAACGCTGATTTTGAAGGATATGAACACTTTTTACAGAATTGTTTATTGCGTACTGTTGAGCAAAAGTCCGGAGACAGTGATTGTATCAGTAAGACAATTCACAGCGTCATAAATCAGTATCTGTGAAGCGACGTATTGTGGACAATAACATACCTTAGACTAGCCTTTCCAGAGACAATAACATTCCTTAAATAGACTAGCCTTCCCAGAGTTCCGGCTGGAAGCGAAAGGAACAGCTTTCGATGACTTAGAACGTCGACTTCGCTACATGAACCCAGCGTCCAACATCATTACCTTCTCTTGTTAGGCTCCTGAGGAAGAAAAGGCTGCCATTGTACCGCAGATATTCATCGCCTCATTATAAGTGTCTCCAGCACAGTTCAGATCAATAATAAGACAGTGAGGAAAATAACGGACATGCCTGGTAATATTTGGACTAGTAACTTAATAGACTGTCTAATCCTGAATATCCAAGTTATTAATATTAGCGGTTCATTTTAGCCAACAATGTCTCATTAAATCCGACGCATCACCTTTCACCGTGCTTGGAGTGCATGGAGCGAAACCACCAGGTCTTCGCATTTTTAAGAATTTTTTGTGATCTTTCTCGATACGTTGGGACCCACCTGCGACCCCCACAAGGATTGCAGTTTCAGAACGAACGAGTGTACCGTGGATACAGTGGTAACATTTATAGGGGGAAATTTATTACACACAAACAGACACTGTACCTCGCACTGTAAATGGGATTAGTGGCTGAACATTCTAGTCTAGCGGCATTGTCCTGTTCATGATTGGACACACAAGTGTTTCCTATGGAAATGCACTGAAAAAAACAGGTTTACTTCGAGTTCCATACTTCTTGTGGGCAAAATACTATGACAAAGAGGCATCTGATCACATAAATTTTGAAAGTCATCAGAGTGTTGCAAAACACTTCTTGCGCAGATTGAAAGATGCGTGTTACATTTGCATGTTTTAGTATTCAATTTCCTACTTCCACTGCTCAGTTATTTCACTTATTAATTAAAGCAGGTTTTATGCAAAGGAGAAATTCTGTACCCAGTTATCCATAGATAACAAATTTATCTTTGGCACAATCAACGAGGCGTAAGGGAAGTATAAACTGAACTCTGACTCAGCAGACCAATCAGTGCGCGCACCGTCTTGCCACGAACGCTGAATCGAGAGTTTGGCTCTGAGCACTATGGGACTTAACTTCTGAGGTCATCAGTCCCCTAGAACTTGGAACTAATTACATCTAACCAACCTAAGGACATGACGCACTTCCATGCCCGAGACAGGATTCGAACCTGCGACCGTAGCGGTAGCGCGGTTCCAGTGTGGCGCCTAGAACGGCTCGGCCACATTTAAGGAAACAGGAATTGTTCAGCCATATGTGAAACGTCAGTCACGACCTGCAACAAATGATGACGCCCAAGTAGGTGTTTTAGCTGCTGTCGCGGATAATCAGCACATTAGTAAGATACAAATTGCGCGAGAATCGGGAATCTCAGAAACGTCGGTGTTGAGAATGCTACATCAACATCGATTGCACCCTTACCATATATGCACCCGGAATCGCATGACGACGACTCTGAACGTCGTGTACAGTTCTGCCACTGGGCACGTGTGAAATTACGGGACAATGACAGATTTATTGCACGCTTTCTATTTAGCGACGAAGCGTCTTTCACCAAGAGCGGTAACATAAACCGGCATAATATGCACTATTAGGCAACGGAAAATCAAAGATGGCTCCGACAAGTGGAACATCAGCGGTCTTCACGGGTTAATGATGGCAATCTAAATGGTGCAATGTATGCTGATTTCCTACGTAATGTTCTACCGATGTTACTACAAGATGTTTCACTGCATGACAGAATGGCGATGTAGTTCCAACATGACTGATGTGCGCACATAGCTCGCGTGCGGTTGAAGTGGTACTGAATAGCATATTTCATTTTCAAAATTTAACAGGAATCTGGCAAATCCATGAGAATAGTTCCAAACGTGCGTTTCAGCATCCTGGTGACGACGTTTGCTGAGGCCAGCGAGCAGCCCGCGGATGTGGAGGAGTCGGCGGTCGGCGCGGACGCGGCGGCGGAGCGCGAGGCGCCGTCGACGTGCGCGTCGGCGCAGCCGCTGCCGGTGCGCAGCTTCTGCCGCGCCTTCCCCTGGCACCTGGTGCTGGACGCCGAGCTGCGCCTCACGCAGCTCGGCTCCGGCTTCGCGCGCCTGCTGGCGCCCCTCCGTCCGCTCGCCGACCCGCCGCCGCCGCTGGCGGACCTGTTCTCGGTGCGCCGGCCGCGCGGCCTGCCTCTGCGCTTCCGGGACCTGGCGGCGCGCGCCAACTCCACGTTCGTGCTGCAGCTGCTGGCGCCCTGCGCGGCGCAGGTGACTTAGCGGCGATCTCGCTCCAAAGCATAAGACCGCGGCGCCTCCTCAACCAGTGGCGCGAGCGCGCTACAGTCTGTTCAGAATTGCACTACTGGCCATTAAAATTACTACACCAAGAAGAAATGCAGATTATAAACTAGTATTCATTCGACTAATATATTATACTAGAACTGGCATTTTCACGCAACTTGGGTGCATAAATCCTGAGAAATCAGTACCCAGAACAACCACCTCTGGCCGTAATAACGGCATTGATACGCCTGGTCATTGAGTCAAACAGAGCTTGGATGGCGTGTACAGGTACAGCTGCCCATGCAGCTTCAATACGATACCACAGTTCATCTAGAGTAGTGACTGGCGTATTGTGACGAGCCAATTGCTCGGCCACCTTTGACCACACGTTTTCAATTGGTGAGAGATCTGGAGCATGTGCTGGGCAGGGCAGCAGTCGAACATTTTCTGTATCCAGAAAGGACAGTACAGGACTTGCAACATGCGGTCGTGCATTATCCTGCTGAAATGTGGGGTTTCGCAGGGAACGAATGAAGGGTAGAGCCACGGGTCGTAACAAATCTGAAATGTTACGTCCACTTTTCAAAGTGCCGTCAATCCGAACAAGAGGTGACCGTGATGTGTAACCAATGGCACCCCATACCATCACGCCCGGTGATACGCCAGTATGACGATAACAGATACACGGTTCCAATGTATATTCACCGCGATGTCGCCAAACACGGAAGCGACCATCAAGATGCTGTAAACAGAACCTGGATTCATCCGTAAAAATGACGTTTTTCCATTCGTGCACCCAAGTTCGTCGTTGAATACACCATCGCAGGCGCTCCTATGTGTGATGCAGCGTCAAGGGTAACCGCTGTCATGGTCTGCCAGATGATAGTCCATGCTGCTGCAAACGTCGTCGAACTGTTCGTGCAAATGGTTGTTGTCTTGCAAACGTCCCCATCTGTTGATTCAGGGATCGAGACGTGGCTGCACGATCCGTTACAGCCATGGAGATAAGATGCCTGTCATCTCGATGCTAGTGACACGAGGGCGTTGGGATCCAGCACGGCGTTCCGTATTACGCTCCTGATCCCACCAATTCCATATTCTGCTAACAGTCATTGGATCTCGACCAACGCGAGCAGCAATGTCGCGATACGATAAACCGCAATCGCGATAGACTACAATCCGACCTTTATCAAAGTCGAAACTTGATGGTACGTATTTCTCCTCCTTACACGAGGCATCGCAACAACGTTTTACCAGGCAACATTGCGAACTGCTGTTTGTGTATGAGAAATCGGTTGAAACTTTCCTCGTGTAAGCACGTTGTAGGTGTCGCCACCGGCGCCAACCTTCTGTGAATGCTCTGAAAAGCTAATCATTTGCGTATCACAGCATCTTCTTCCTGTCGGTTAAATATCACGTCTGTAGCACGTCATCTTCGTGGTGTAGAAATTTTAATGGCCAGTAGTGTAATTTACAATTGATAGCTACGAACAAAGTAGTGGGTGAGGATCTCGAGGAAGACGTGGCACAAGGTACATAGACTAGAAAAGCAGGCCATTCCATGTCGTAGGCTTTCATTGGTCAGCTAAGTATTACGCCACTTGACAGCCAGATCAGGTGCAGTCGCGTACTCTCTTGCAGTAATCTCACAAAGAAAAACAATTTTTCGAGCCTCTTCTTTTCATTCGATTATGTGCATCTCAGTGTTAAGGTACAAGATGATACGGAGGAATTAGTGTCTGAAGTATTCGAAAGGCAAGGCACACATCCAGTCGATGTCACGAGACATGTGGCCGCTGCAACTACCCCCGGTTTCCAGACATACGCCCCTACTACGACACCAATTGCTCTTTGCACTGTGCTTCAGATTTAGACAGCTGTCATGTATGATTGTTCGTCGAGCGGTGAGACTTTATTTTCGTTATTTAACCTAGCAGGTTTACATATTTACTATTGTGTGTTGTGTGATACTTAACAATATCACAAGCATGAGCGTCAAACGTTATTCGTGTCAAATGTTTGATGTCACTCTCTCAGCCAGGGCAAGGTGATACGAGGTCAGTCGAGAGAAATGGTTTCCTCCTTACGTGCCTACACACCAACAATTGTTCCCAGTCGATCTGTAGTCCTTGTTGACGAGACACCTACCATGACAAACCAAATAAGTGGTAAACGTAAAGAGGACGAGCTCATGGATTTAATAGTGGTCTCCAAAAATTAGGGACGAGATAGATAAAGTAACACAACATATTAAGTAATCGGTGGGAATGAATGAAAGTACGGTAGCATGTTGTCAGAGGTCTCCCACACATGCACAGAAAGCTGGAATCACATGGCGAGAGCTCAGCGTGACTATAGTGCCAAATGGGGCAGGCCCCACAACAGGAGGTAGTTGAAGGAACGGAAAAAGAGTGAGAGTCAATCAGCGAACAGTCACGGTGCACTGTGGTGGTGTTCTTTATCACGACATGAAGCGGGGACAACATTTGAATGAAATTTCGTGGTCATTAAAACAGCGCGCAGGATCGAGTCTCGAACTCGGGACTTTTGCCTTTCGCTAGCAAATGCTCTACGAATGACCTACCCAAGCACGACACACGACTTATCTTCACGGCTTAAATTCTGCGAGTACCTCGTCTCCCACCTTCCAAACTTCACAGAAGCTCTCCTGCGAACCTTGCAGAACTAACACTCCTGGAAGAAAGGATATTGCGAAGACATGGCTTAGCCACAGCCTGGGGGACGTTTCCGGAATGAAATTTTCCACAGGAGAGCTACTGTGATGTCTGGAACGTAGGAGACGAGGTACTTGTGGAAGTAAGGCTGTCAGGACGCGTCGTGAGTCGTGCTTGGGTAGCTCAGTTCGTAGACCACCTGCCCGCAAAAGGCGAAAGTCCAGAGTTCGAGTCTCAGTCCGGCACATTCGACCAGGAAGTTTTATATCAGCGCACACTCCGCTGCAGAGTGAAAATGTAGCTCTGGAAACTCCCCCCGCCCCCTCCCCAGGCTGTGGCTAACTCATGTCTTCACAGTATCCCTTCAAAGAGTGTTAGATCTGCAATGTTCGCAGGCGAGCTTCTCTGACGTTTGGACGGTAGGAGACGAGGTACTGGTAGAACTTAAGCCGTGAGAACGGGTCGTGTGTCGTGCTTGGGTAGCTCAGTTCGTACGGCACTTGCTCGCGAAAGGTAAAAGTCCCGAGTTCGGTTCTCGGTCCAGCAGTTTTAATCAGCCAGGAAGTTCCATAACACCGTACATTCCGTTACAGACTGAAAATTTCGTTCTGGGATAATTTGGATGACTCCACAAGCGGAAGAATCATCGGGAAGCCGGGAGAAGGACGGGCTGCAATGCGTATAGGTCAGCCACTTCGTATTAATCACAGCTTTGTTTCACGTGCATGGGAAGCGTTCCGAGCACAGGTACTGAAGTAAAGGAAGTGGTCCACCGCGGTCTGCTACAGCAGCAGATGACCGCTACGTTGTGCAACAGACAAGAGAGGACCCTCGTCAAGCTGCGAGTGCGGCTGTAGCTAAATTTAGGGAGACCCTAAGATACTCACTCTTACACTGCACATTGGCATGACGACTGCAAGGGAGTGGTATCTTTGCGCGACGAACATACGTTGTGCAGTGTTGACACACCAACAACGGCAGCACCGTTTACAATGGTGTTGCGAAGAACATTGGGACTAAACCAATGAGGAACGGGGTCGCGTGCCCTTCTCGAATGAAGCAAATTCAGTATGAGTAGCGATTTTGGATGTACCCCCGTACGGCGAGAGGTGGAAACAGAAACATTGTCGAACGTGATCCTTTTGGTGGACCAGGTGTTACTGTCTGCGGAGGCATGAATTACCGTGTTACGTACTGTCCTCCAAATGTTTGAACACGGCACACTGACCTATCAACGTTATTTTGACACTGTACTCCTTCCCCACATCCGACTTTTCAGGGGTGCATTCGGCCCTGGCTGCATTTTGATGGATGATAATGCGCTAAGTCATCGAATAGTGGAGGTGGAGCAGCTCTTGGAACGAGATGAAATGCAGTTAATAAAAGGACCTACCCGTTCCCCCATCCTATTGAGCGCGGTGGCGCAGTGGTTAGCAGAATGGGCTCAAAACCGCGACCGGCTATTCTGATTTGGTTTTTCCGTTGTTTCCCTTAATTGCTTTAGGCAAATGCCAGCATGATTTCTTTTAAACAGCACAGCCGATTTGCATCCCCGTCCTTCCCTAATCCGAGCTTGTGCTTCATCTCTAATGACCTCGTTGTCGACCGGAAGTTAAATACTAATATCCTCTTCCTCCTCCTCCTCCCATGACTTAAAAATGCCATCGAGCACGTGTGTGATGCGGTGGGGAGACGTATTTCAGTGTCTTTACATACACCAGCGACCACCTTGCAGTTGTCAGCTGGTGGAGGAATGGATCACTACCACAGGAACACCTTACCAACCTTGTGGCGCGAATGAAATCACAGTGCAGAGCACGCACTGCTGCCCGTGGTGATCACACACACTATTAAAAACTATGCCCCGCCTTTTACAATGCTCATTCGGCCATCATAAATTGCGGTGGCTTCACTGTAACAATTGTATTTTAATAAGAACGTCGTATCTGTTCGTCTTGTTAGGAAAATACAGGCTGTTGATGTTACCGAATTTTCGATGTACGAGAACCTCTACCGTTATCGAATTCCTATGAACACATTATGCCAATGAAGTCTTAAGTGAACGGCATATTCTCATCTGATCCGAAACAGAATTTTCCGAGGATCCCCAACAAGAGATAATTTGATTTAAATGTGACGCCTGGTGCTGCTTTCGCACGTCACTACTTCAGCAGCGGCCCGTTTGGTTTCATCGAGAGAAACTTAGCGCTAGTTAATGATTTACCAGTTGTTGTTGCAAAATACTAACACGAATTCTTTACAGATGAATGGAAAAACTGGAAGAAGCCGACCTCGGGGAAGATCAGTTTGGATCCCGTAGAAATGTTGGAATACGTGAGGCAATACTGACCCTACGACTTATCTTAGAAAATAGATTAAGGAAAGGCAAACTTACGTTTATAGCATTTATAGACTTAGAGAAAGCTTTCGACAATGTTGACTGGAATACTCTCTTTCAAATTCTGAAGGTGGCAGGGGTAAAATACAGGGAGCGAAAGGCTATTTACAATTTGTACAGAAACCGGATAGCAGTTATAAGAGTCGAGGGGCATGAAAGGGAAGCAGTGGTTGGGAAGGGAGTGAGACAGGGTTGTAGCCTATCCCCGATGTTATTCAATTTGTATATTGAGCAGGCAGTAAAGAAAATAAAAGAAAAATTCGGAGTAGGAATTAAAATCTATGGAGAAGAAATAAAAACTATGAGGTTTGCCGATGACATTGTAATTCTGTCAGAGAAAGTAAAGGACCTAGAAGAGCAGTTGACCGAAAAGGACGGTGTCTTGAAAGGATGATATAAGATGAATATCAACAAAAGCAAAACGAGGCTAAGGGAATGCCGTCGAATTAAATAGGGTGATGCTGAGGGAATTAATTTGGGAAATGAGACACTTAAAGTAGTAAAGGAGTTTTGCTATTTGGGTAGCATAATAACAGACGATGGTCGAAGTAGAGAGGATATAAAATGTAGACTGGCAATGGCAAGGAAAGCGTTTCTGAAGAAGAGAAATTTGTTAACATCGAGTATAGATTAAAGTATCAGGAAGTCGTCTCTGAAAGTATTTGTATGGAATGTAGCCATTATAGAAGTGAAACATGGACGATAAATAGTTTGGACAAGAAGAGAATAGAAACTTTCGAAATGTGGTGCTACAGAAGAATGCTGAAGATTAGATGGGTAGATCACATAACTAATGAGGAGGTATTGAATAGAATTGCGGAGAAGAGGAGTTTGTGGCACAACTTGACTAGGATAAGGGATCGGTTGGTAGGACATGTTGTGAGGCATCAAGGGATCACCAATTTAGTATTGGAGGGCAGCGTGGAGGGTAAAAGTCGTAAAGGGAGGCCAAGAGGTTAATACACTAAGCAGATTCAGAAGGATGTAGGTTGCAGGACGTACTGGGAGATGAAGTAGCTTGCACAGGATAGAGTAGCATGGAAAACTGCATCAAATCAGTCTCAGGACTGAAGACCACACCAACAACATGTTTTCTGATTAAACTTTTTTGCCACATCGTGTCATCTTCTCCACTATACTGTAACCGTTCTTCCTATGTACTGTCTAAGGCTCATCGAACTATGTTACTTGGCAGTGCCGCATCACACATAAGTTGCTATCGTCCATTCTTCACAGTTTTCCATATATCAAATCGAAGAGGTGGCAAAAGCATACAGGCATACAGTCATAATGCTGCCACCTTGCCACTTTGTTTCAACCTAACAGCGTTAGTATATTTTCAAATTGAGCGTTAGGTCGCAAGTTGTCTGCAGTCGAAGCATTCAGAAGTTGTAAGGAAAGTCACCTCTGAAGATTGGAAGAAAGTCATCAGTTATACGCAGCTCATCATGAAAAAAAAGTGACGAAACGGAATATTTTTTTAAAAACTCTCCTTGTAGGAAATGACGCGTCATTAAATGACAGTGGCAGTGGCACTACCAGTATGGGTGATAGCGGCGAGGATTGTGCCAATAGTTCTTCCTTAGTAGTGTTCTTCTCTGTAAGAACGCCTGGATAGCACACTGTTAATCAGTCGCGTCAAGAAAACGTCAGAGATCAGTTTCCATATTGACATAAAGAAATAGGTGCACAGGAGGATTCAGCTGAATGTTTGGCATGGGCACTTAAAGTAGCTGCACAGCAAAATTGTACTTTCAGAAGTTTTTACTATTAATACAAAGCAGCTGAGTTCGAGTGACGTCCGTTTCAGGAACTCAGTGTTAAAATTGATCGCATAAAAGAATTCCCTCTCACTGTTTGCGCTATAATTGTTTCAGTTCTGAGACTGTGGGTTTCGTTATCACTATTTTCCTCTTTTTCCAACCCGATAAGTTACCTCCCCTCGATTGACATGCGAAACTTTTTTGTTATGTTATAAGTAAATAGAAAATCTGATGAGAAAACACAGAAGCAGGTACATTATTTACTAGTGCTCTGTTTTTCTCACCGAAACCCAACGGACGACCGCTGGCGCTGTGACGCGAAAATGGAGCATCGTACGTCACATTTAAATCAATTTATCTCTTGTTGCAGATCTCCGGTAGAGTTCCGGTTTGGAGCAGATGAGAACTTGCTGTGTACCTAAGGATTAGTTCGCATAATGTGTTCATCTAAATTCAATAACCGTAAAGTTTCACGCAAGTCGGAAATTCGGTAGCATCGACAGGCAATGTGCTGTATTTTCCTAAACTTTCCGTGTATCGTCTCAAAAATAGCTGATGCAAAAAAAATTAAACGAAAACATAGGGCAGCTCTTCTAGAAGACAGATTCGTCAGTTTCATCTTTGTACATTGAATAGTTTGCGAGTCTGGGCGGATTGAATGAAATGTAAAATTACGTATGTTCTCTGCGATGAGTTACTACATATTCCTGCTAAAAAGTCGATCCGAAAGTAATTTTCAACAGACTACAGCTACGCTGCTCAGCATTAACATTACTACATCAGGGCGGAAAGTAAATAAGAACATTTTATTTCCAATGATTGTTTGATGTTTCCTTAGTTCCTTTTACATGATTTTTATTATTATTATTATTAGTAGTAGTAGTAGTAGTAACGTCTTTTTGACGATGTGGTCCTTCTACGCAACTACACAATGAAAATTTTCACGAACAAAGAGTCCTTGCGATGGTAAAGAAGGTAACAGCTGACCAAAGTAAAATATGTAATGAGTCACTAATCATCTTGGCCACAAAAACAATAACAAGCCGAGATGTAGAACATGTAGTTGTCGTGATCTTCAGTCCGAAGACTGATGTGATACAGCAGTCCATGCTAGTCTATCCCGTGACATCTTTCTTCATCTTTCTATAACTTCGGCAACCTACATCTATTTGAACCTGCTTATTAAACTCATTGCTCGGTCACCCGAATCAGTTCTTATTCCCCCCCCCCCCCCCCCCACACACACACACACCACCACCACACACACATACCACAGACCACATTACCAATATGACGAATGCCTGAAGACGTCTCCTGTCAAACGATACTTCCCTTCAGTAAGGTTGTACATCTACGTGATTACTCTGCTATTCACAGTAAAGTGTCTGGCAGAAGGTTCAATGAATCACCTTCAAGCTGTCTCTCTAACGTTACACTCTATAACGGCAAATGGGAAAAACGAGCACTTAAATTTTTCTATGCGAGCCCTGATTTCTCTTATTTTAACGTGATGATCATTTCTCCCTACGTAGGTGGATGCCAACAGAATGTTTTCGCAATCGGAGGAGAAAACTGGTGATTGAAATTTCATGAGAAGATCCCGTCGCAACGAAAAACGTCTTTGTTTTAATGACTGCCACTCCAATTCACGTATCATGTCTGTGACATTATCTCCGCTATTTCGCGATAATACAAAACGAACTGCCCTTCACTGAATTTTTTCGATGTCATCCGTCAGTCTCCCCTCACGCGGATCCCACACCGTACAGCAGTACTCCAGAACTGGGCGGACAAGCGATGTGTAAGCAGTCTCTTTAGTAGACTTGTTGCATCTTCTGTGTGTTCTGCCCATGAATCGCAGTCTTTGGTTTGGTCTACCCACAATATTATCTATGTGATCGTTCCAATTTAGGTTATTTGCAATTGTAATCCCTAAGTATTTAGTTGAATTTACAGCCTTCAGATTTGTGTGACTTATCGCGTAATCGAAATTTAGCTGATTTCTTTTAGCACTCATGTGAATAACTTCACACTTTTCCTTATTCAGGCTCAGTTGCCGCTTTTTGCACCACACAGATATCTTATCTAAATCATTTTGCAAGTCGTTTTCATCATCTGACGACTTTACAAAACGGTAAATGACAGCACCATCTGCAAACAATCTAAGACGGCTACTCAGATGGTCTCCTATGTCGTTAATATAGATCAGGAACAATAGTGGGCCTATAACATTTCTTTGGGAACGCCGAATATTACTTCTGTTTTACTCGATGTCTTTCCGTCGATTACTACGAACTGTGACCTTTCTGGCAGGAAATCACGAATCCAGCCGCACAACTGAGGCGATACTCCGTAGGCACGCAGTTTGGTTAGAAGACGCTTGTGAGCAACGGTGTCGAAAGCCTTCTGGATAGCTAAAAATGTGGAATCAATTTCATATCCCCTGACTATAGCACTTATTACTTCATGAGTATAAAGAGCTAGTTGTGTTTCACAAGAACGATATTTTCTGATACCGTACTGACTATTTGTCAATAAATCGTTTTCTTCGAAGTACTTGATAATGTTCGAATACAGTATACGTTCTAAACCCCTACTGCAAATCGACGTTAGTGATATAGGCCTGTAATTCAGCGGATTACTCCTACTTCCTTTTTGGGTATTGGTGTGACTTGAGCAATTTTCCAGTCTTTAGGTACTGATCTTTCTGTGAGCGAGTGGTTGTATATAACTGCTAAATATAGAGCTATTTTATCAGCATACTCTGAGAGGAACCTGACTGGTATACAATCTGGACCGGAGGCCTTGCCTTTATTAAGTGATTTAAGCTGCTTCGTTACTCAGAGGATATCTACTGCTATGTTTCTCATCTTGGCAGTTGTTCTTGATTAAAAATCAGGAATAATTACTTCCTCTTCTTTGGTGAAGTAATCTCAGAAAACCGTTTTTAATAACTCTGCTTTAGTGGCACCAGTGACTTCACCGTTGTTGTCGCGCAGTGAAGGTATTGATTGCGTCTTGCCACTGGTGTGCTGTCTGCATAACCAGAATCTCTTTGGGTTTTCTGACAGATTTCGAGGCAGAATTTTGTTGTGGAATTTATTAAAAGCATCTCGAATTGAAGTACGCGCTATATTTGGAACTTCTGTCAAACTTTGCCAATCTTGGGGATTTTGCGTTCTTCTAAATTTGGCATGCTTTTTTCGTTGCTTCTGCAACAACGAACTGACCCGTTTTGTGTACCCTGCGGGAACAGTACCATCACTTATTAATTTATGTGCTATATATCTCTCAATTGCTGTCGAAACTATCTCTTTGAAAAAATACCACAACTTTTCTTCATTTACGTGATCAGATCGGGAGGAGTGAAGACGGTCTCTTAAAAATGTGTTAAGAGCATTTTTTATCAGCTTTTTTGAATACATATGCTTTGCGTTTCTTTTTGATGGTTGTAGATGTTATGGTATTCAGCCTAGCAGCAACTGCCTTCTTGTCGCTAATTCCTGTATTCGTCACAATACTCACTATTTGGACAGGATTATTTGTTGCTAAAAGGTCAAGTATGTTTTCGCAACCATTTACGCTTCGAGTTGACTCATGAACTAATTGTTCAAAATAATTTTCTGAGACAGGATTCAGTACCATTTCTATGACGTTTTATGCCTGCCGCTAGCTTTAAACGCATAATTTTTCCTGCATATCGGGGGTAGATTAAAGTCACCACCGACTAAATTGAATGAGCGGGGTACTTAGTTGAAATTAGACTCAAGTTTTCTTTGAACTGTTCAACAACTATATCTTCTGAGTCGGGTGGTCGGCAAAACGATCCAATTAATAGTTTTGTCCGATTGTCAGGTATAACCTCTACCCATACTATTTCACACGAACTGTCTACTTCAATTTCGCTACATGGCAAACTACCTCTGACAGCAGTACATACTCCACCAACAACTGTATTTAATCTATCCTTTCTAAACACTGTTAGATCGTTTGAAAAAATTTCGGCTGAACTTATTTCCGGTTTTAGTCAGCTCTCTGTACCTACAACTATTTGAGCTTCAGCGCTTTCTATTAGGGCTTAGAGCTTGGTTCCTTCCCAACATATACAACAGAATGAGATTTTCACACTGCAGTGGAGTGTGCGCTGATATGAAACTTCCTGGGAGATTAAAACTGTGTGCCGGACCTTTGCCTTTCACGGGAAAGTGCTCTACCATCTGAGCTGCCCAAGCACGACTCACGCCCCGTCCTCACAGCTTTACTTCCGCCAGTGCCTCGTTTCCTTTCTTCCAGGAGTGCTAGTTGTGCAAGGTTCGCAGGAGAGCTTCTGTGAAGTCTGGAAAGCAGGAGACGAGGTACTGGCGGAAGTAAAGCTGTGAGGACGGGGCGTGAGTCGTGCTTGGGCAGCTCAGATGGTAGAGCACTTGCCCGCGAAAGGCAAAGGTCCCGAGTTCGAATCTTGGTCCGGCACACAGTTTTAATCAACCAGGAAGTTTCAAAGCTACAACTACAATACCAATCGTTTCTACAACTACCTTACTGTGTTTTCCCTGTCCACATTTAGACGGACGTCCCTTCTGTGGTTTCCTGAGACCCTCTAACCTAAAAAAACCGCCGAGTCCCTTCCACACAGTCCCCGCTACCAGTGTAGCCGCCTCCTTTGTGTAGTGGACTCCTGACCTATTAAGCGGAACCTGGAAACCCACCACCCGATGGCGCAAGTCAAGGAATCTGCAGCCTACACGGTGACAGAACCGCCTGAGTCTATGATTCATACCCTCCACTCGGCTCTGCACCAAAGGACCACAGTCGGTTGTATCGACGACGCTGCAGATGGAGAGCTCCGCCTTAATCTCAGAAGCAAGACTGGCAATCTTTACCATTTCCGGTAGCCGCCCGAAACCAGACAGAATCTGCTCCGATCCAAAGCGACACACGTCATTGGTACTGACATGAGCCACCACGTGCAGATGGCTGCACCCTGTACTCTTCATGGCAACCGGAAGCACCCTTTCCACATCCGGCATAACTCCCCCCGGAATGCACACGAAGTGCACACTGGCTTCCTTCCCCTCCTTGGCAACCATGTTCCTAAGGGGCCCGATAGTGCGCCTAACGTTGGAGCTCCCAACCACCAGCAAACCCACCCTCTGTGAATGCCCAGACCTTACGGGCCGGGAAGCTTCCTCTGGAACAGGGTGGACGACTGCATCCAGCTCAGACACATCGTCAGCCACAGATAACGCCCGAAACCTGTTCGTCAAACCAACCGGGGAGGCGCTACGATCGGCCCCCTGTAAAGTTTTTCGCTGCCTCCCACTCGACCACAGGTGAGGGGTCAACCTCAGTGCAGGCAGTACCCGGGGCAGCCACAGCAGTGGACCGATCGGAGGACATTTGGGACGTGCTCGACGTCCCTCGTATCCCCGCGTTCGATCCACCACAGTGATGCCCTTGGCAGCAGCCTCAAGCTGCGTGACGGAATCCAAAGCAGCCTGGAGCTGTGAGCGAAGGGTCGCCAACTCAGCTCGCATCTGTACACAACAATCACATTTCCTATCCATTACTGTAGTCGCTCCTGCTTGAAGCTCATAAAATTATGTAACAAGCGAAAGGTGTAATCGCCTTATTAGTAGCAGGAACTCGCGGCACTGCTTTCGCTGACAGTCTAACCGACACTGTGCTGTTCTAACCAAACAAACAAAAGCCTGTATGATACGAGGGTCGATAGAAGCGTCGATAAGAACGGCGGTACTGTACACAACACTGTTATTGAAATAAAAGGGTGTGCCTAGTAAGCACTCAAACACGCAAGAAATTACAAAAATAAACTAGTAACTACCCAGATAACTGAAAATAAGTCGCTCGTGTTTGAGGCTCGTAAAAATATGTAATAAGCGAACGGTGTACTCGCCTTCTTAGTAGCAGGAACTCACGGCGCTGCTGTCGCTGACGGTCTAACCGACACTGCGCCTTAAACTGCTTTTCTCCCCAATTCGATCTAGTATATATTCATTAGTTACTCAATTTACTCATTTAATCTTCAGCATTCTTCTGTAGCACCACATTTCAAAAGTTTCTACCCTCTCCCCATACGAACTTCTTGTCGCTCATGTCACAATACACAACAAAATACCTCCAGGGTACACTTCCTACCACTTAAAATTACATTAGATGTCAACAAAGTCCTCTTTTTCAGAAATCATTGTCTTGTTATAGCTAGTGTGCATTTTAGTACCCAAATAGCAAAACTAGTCTATGGTTTCTAGTGTCTCAATTTCTAGCCTATTTTCCTCACCATTGCATAATGTAATCCGGCTACATTCCATTAATTTTATTTTAGTTTCGTTGAAGTTCACCTTATAACTTCTTTTCAAGATGCTATTCTTTCTGTTCAGCTATTCTTGCAACTCCTTTGCCGTCTCTGACAGATTTACGTCATCGCCACTTCTCAAAGATTTCATTTCTTCTCTCTAAACTCTAACCCCATTCTCAAATTCTTCTTGGATTTCCTTTACTGCTTTCCCGGTTACAGACTGAAGTAACTCAGAGATGGGCCTAATTCCCTTCTCAGTCATTACTTCGCTTTCATGTCTTTCGACTATTGTAACTGGTCTGATTTCTATATAAGCTGTAAATAACCTTTCGTTCTACATATTTTACCCCTGCTACCTATATAATTTCAAATGGTAAATTCCAGTGTACTTCGTCAACAACTTTTTCTAAAATGGTTCAAATTGCTCTGAGCACTATGGGACTTAACTTCTGAGGTCATCAGTCCCCTAGAACTTAGAGCTACTGAAACCTGGCCAACCTAAGGGCACCACACACATGCATGCCCGAGGCAGGATTCGAACCTGCGACCGTAGCGGTAGCGCGGTTCCAGACTGTAGCGCCTAGAACCGCTCGGCCACCCCGGCCGGCAACTTTTTCTAAATCTACAATTGCTATAAAAGTATTTTTGCCTTCCTTCAGTCTGTCTTCTAAAAGAAGTCGCAGGGCCAGGATTGCATTCCATGTTTCTACATTTGTCCGGAACACAAACTATCTTCGGCTTCGGCCAATTTTTCCATTCTTCTGTAACTAATTCATGTCAGTATTGTGCGACCATGACTTACTAAATTGACGATTCAGTAATATTCACACATGCTTCAGTAATATTCACACCTCTCGCACATGTGTTCTTTGAAACTGGAATTTCTACGTCCTTCTTGAAGTTTGATGGTATTCCGCCTGTTTCATATGTCTTTCACATTAGGTGTGACACATCACCAGGTTAAATAATAAGCTACTATTCCACTCACCGTTAGCCAACTATTTTAAAAAAATGCGACACCCTCCACTCACTTTTCCCTCCTTTCCCCCGAGCATCCATCATCACACAAAATAGCACACAAACCTCCATAACAAAACAAATCAGTATCAAAATGCATTCGGGTGCCACAAAGCAAACAAAAGACCGAAAAACAAACAGCGATAGTTAGTGACACTGTACCATATACAGTAAACATAGATAAGCAACACAGGGCTTAGAGAAACACACACTGGAAGCGGTGTTCATGTGAAATATGCTCGCAAGGACCGAAAATTGGAGATCCTAGTGCACGCAGGCCAGTGAGGTACAATTCCAGGGCGACATATAGGTGATAACAAGACCTAAAAAAATTGTAAACGGAACCAAACAGCAATTTAGCCTTATGAAATTTGCGCTCCAAAAAGTTGTTTCTCGCCTAACAGAAGGAGAACAACGGAAAACTGTAATACAGTACTATATCTGAAAACACATTTATTATATGCCTGCAACACACATTTATTACAGGTCACTGAAGATGCTCTGCAACAGAAACGCATATAACATAAAAACAAATAACCACTTGTTTAGTTGCGTAGACAGACCACATCTCAAAGAAGATAATTATAATTTACTTGTGATGCACATACAGGCTGTACCATATATCTTGATCATTCCAAGTAACTTTTTCCCCAGAAGTAAAATTAAAAAAAAGTCTGGAACAAATCTTGTTTATCTACCACGGCAACATTAATCAGCATGATTGCCTTTCTTGTAACTGTTCGTTACGAACATATGGACAGCAGTACGTCTTTTTTAAATAGCGCCCTAATTTTTTTTTATTCGATGAGTCACTTCGTTTCCTGAAGACCAGTTCAAAAACGCATCACTGTGTATCACATACGTACACATGATTTTGTTGAAAACGTAACACTAAATTAGCTTTGACCTTCCTGTACCAGTGTAGGAACCCAGGGTAACGTAACTCGTCCACTTGCTGGAGTTGCCAGCAAGCAAACAGAAACCCAAGGACATCCTCCGCTTAGATGGCATTGCGCCTACCCCAACAACAATACAATCAAAGTTATGGCTCTAAGCGCTATGGGACTTAACATCTGAGGTCATCAGTCCCCTAGACCGAGGACTACTTAAACCTAACTAACCTAAGGACAGCACACACATCCACGCCCGAGACAGGATTCGAACCTGCGACCGTAGCAGCAATGCGGTTCCGGACTGAAGCGACTAGAACCCATCGGCCACTACTGCCGGCAATCAAAGTTATGATGACGCAATTTTTAATGAAAGACTGCCTTTACTATTCAGGATATATAGTTTGAAAATACTACAGTACTGTACTACGTGTGCCCATATGGTAAACAAGAATACATTATTACAATTAGTGTTCTGCTAACTTCCATTCTCCGCCGGCCGGAGTGACCGAGCGGTTCCAGGCGCTTCAGTCTGGAGCCGCACGACCGCCGCGGTCGCAGGTTGGAATCCTGCCTCGGGTGTTGATGTGTGTGATGTTCTTAGGTTAGGTAGGTTTAAGTAGTTCTAAGTTTTAGGGGATTTATGACCTCAGAAGTTAAGTCCCATAGTGCTCAGAGCCATTTGAACCATTTTCCATTCTCCACAGATGAATAGCATTTGTACCTTTCCTTCCTTGGTGTGGACAGTAGTCACACAGACCTTCACCTGATGACAACTGAATGGATGAGCACTGGGCATTTTCCTTGTATGACGACTAGGGAGCGAGTACAACAGGATGAGGCGTATATGAATTCTTCCTAAGTGTGTGGAAAAACTTCTAAGTTCATCCAACCTTCTAGGGATATGATCCATTTTTTACAAGACGTGAGCTTGTCCCACATATCTTAATAGCACAGGACAACAGCTTAACGGTAAGTCTGATGGTAGAGTAATTTGAACTCTGTTCGCCACTGTGTACATTTCAGAGACTTTGCTAAATAGAGGACTGTACAGAATATAGTATAGTAAGGGACGAATTACTGTAGCACATGTTAATCCAAATTGCTGAGAAGGTATCCAGCAGAGAGATGGAGATTTACCTTCAAAGGAAAGGGAAGATAATGATTAAGTGAGTAAAAGGAATAAATTACATAAAAAATGTAACTGAAGATATGCAATAGGTGATCTGGACCGCCGGGAGTTACTACTTTTCGGTACCCTGGGTATCCTCTACGTCATGTTGCAGTAGAGCGAATCATGAAATCAACGTCTGTGCCAGAAGACGTAAAGTAAAGACACAGGCACAATCTGGGACTCTGAAACATAGAATACGTTCCAAAGCTATTGAAAATCAGTGCAAATTTTTAAGGGAATCCAAAAATTGCATGATTTCAGCTCTACAGCCTGGTAGAGATCTCCTGGATTCTAGAAAGCTGTGCTGGTCCGGAGGCCGCAAACCTAATGTTATCTACATTCTAAGACGAAAAAAACGACGCATCACAAGGGAATTATCTGAAATCGGTAGATGTGATGTACTAACAAACAAATGATTACAACTTCAGAAAAAGTGGATGATTTATACAAGGCAAGGAGATTGACAACTTGAACAAGCCAACAATGCGTCCGTCCACCTCGGAGCATTATGCAAGTAGTTATTCGGCTTACCATGGATTTCACAGAGTTGTTGGACTCCTCATGAGGAAGAACATCGTGCCAAATTCTGTGCAATTAGCCCGTTCTATCTTCCAAATCACGGGGTGATTTGAGGGCCCTACACATAGTGCTGCAAACGTTCCAATGGAGCAGATCTGGCGATAATGCCGATCAAAGCATGGTTTGGCAACACGAAGACAAGCAGTAGAAACTCTCCCTATGTATGGACGGGCATTGTCTTGATGAACTGCAAGCCCAAGATGACTTGCCATGAAGGGCAACAAAACGGGCAATGAATATCAAAAAAATGGTTCAAATGGCTCTCAGCACTACGGCACTTCTTAGGTCATCAGTCCCCTAGAACTTAGAACTACTTAAACCTAACTAACCTAAGGACATCACACACATCCATACCCGAGGCAGGATTCGAACCTGCGACTGTAGCGGTCGCGTGGTTCCAGACTGTAGCGCCTGGAACCGCTCGGCCACTTCGGCCGGCTGCAATGAATATCGTCGACGTACCGCTATGGTGTAAAGGTGCCGTGGATGACAACCAAAGGGGTCCTGGTATGAGAAGACATAGCACCCAAGACCATCACTCCTGGGCCGGCCGCTGTGGCTGACCGGTTCTAGGAGCTTCAGTCCGGAAACGCGCTGCTGCTGCGGCCGCAGGTTCGAATTCTGCCTCGGGTATGGATGTGTGTGATCTTCTTGGGTCAGTTAGGTTTAAGTACACTCATGCTCATAAATTGAGGATAATAGCAGAATGTGGTGAAACTCAATATGGAACTACACGAAACTAGCGCTAATAGTGTAGGCACATAGGGAACACACACGAAACAGATCTGTAAGTCCACGGTATTTGTGATTAGTTGAGAAAACCGTCCCCAAACTCATGTTCTACAAAACGCCACTGTTTGCTGCACATGTACGCCCACATGTTTGCATACTCTGGATCAGGTGGTCAAGCAGCTGCTGGGGTATAGCCTGACATTCTTGTATCAGTGCCTGTCTGAGCTCCTGAAGTGTTCTACGGGTTTGAAGACGTGCAGCGATACGTCGACCGAGAGCATCCCAGACGTGCTCGATGGGGTTTACGTCTGGAGAACAGGCAGGCCACTCCATTCGCCCGATATCTTCTGTTTCCAGGTACTCCTCCACGATGGCAGCTCGGTGGGGCCGAGCGTTATCATTCATCAGCAGGAAGGTGGGACCCACTGCATCCCTGAAAAGATGGACATACTGGTGCAAAATGACGTCCCGATACACCTGACCTGTTAAAGTTCCTCTGTCAAAGACATGCAGGGATGCACGTGCACCAATCCTAATCCCACCTTACACAATCAAACCATAACCTCAACACAGGTCCCTTTCAAGGACATTAAGGGGTTGGTATCTGGTTCGTGGTTCACGCCAGATGAAAACCCGGCGAGAATCACTGTTCAGACTATATCTGGACTCGTCTGTGAACATAACCTGACACCACTGTTCCAAAGACCATGTACTGTGTTCTTGACACCAGGCTTTACGGGCCTTCCTGTGACCAGGGGTCAGTGGAATGTGCAGGTCTCTGGGTGAATGAACCATGTCTGTTCAGTCGTCTGTAGACTGTGTGTCTGGAGACAACTGTTCTAGTGGCTGCCTTAAGGTCCCGAGCAAGGCTGCCTGCAGTGCTCCGTGGCCGTCTGATGGCACTAATGGTGAGATATCGGTTTTCTTGTGGTGTTGTACACTGTGGACGTCCCATACTGTAGCGCCTGGACACGTTTCCTGTCTGCTGGAATCGTTGCCATAATCTTGAGATCACACTTTGTGGCACATGGACGGCCCGTGCTACGACCTGCTGAGTTTGAGCAGCCTCCAGTCACCCTATTATTCTACTCCTCATAACGTCATCAATATGTGTTCTTTGAGCCATTTTCAACACACAGTCACCATCAACACATCTCAAAACGTCTCCACACTTACTCACCGCACCGTACTCTGAGATGCACCAACAAATCTATGCGTGTGTGGACTGCTGCCAGCGCCACCGTGCGACGACCGCAGGTCAGATGCACAGCATTGTCATACCCGAGGTGATTTAAACCCGCAAACCGCCCACCAGAGCGTTGTTTCACTATTATTGGCATTATCCTTAATTTATGAGCATGAGCGTAGTTCTGATGACCTCAGATGTTAAGTCCCATAATGTTTAGAGGCATTTGAACCATTTGAACCATCACCCCCGTCTGTTGGGGCTATGTAGTGAGCGACCGTGAGGATGGTAACGTATTGGTGTCCAGGACGTCTCCAGACATGTCTTCGCTGGTCATCGGGGCTCAGTTCGAAGCGGGACTCACCACTGAAAACAGTTATACTCCAGTCAATGAGGTTCCAGTCCGAGTAAGTGTCTGGAGACAGTGGGATACCAACCTGAGTGTTGCCTGCGCCATACCGCCCTACAACAACCAGGAGCGATGGTCTGGGGTGCCACTTCTTTTCATAGCAGAGCACCTTTAGTTGTCATCCGCGGTATCCTTACAGCAGAGCGGTATGTTGACGATATTCTATGCCCATTTTTGTTTCCCTTTGTGGCAACCATCCTCGGCTTACACTTCAGGAAGTTAATGCCCCGCCAGCACAGTGCTAGAGTTTCTACTGCTTATCGTCGTGCTTGCCAAACCCTATCTTGGCCAGCAAGGTCGCCAGATCTAACCGCAACTGAGAACATTTGGAGCGGTATGGGCAGCGATCACCTGCCAGATAGGGATTTTGAGGCGCCAGAGATGGATCAACGCGTTATTGACTTGCTAGATTTGTGAAGCTCTTTCTCTTGAATAATGATTTATTTGTTCTGAAATTGTAATCACTTGTTAGTGTAGTTAAAACTTGTAAAAGTATGTAATCTATGATGCTAGCAGAAGAAAAGTTCATGACATTACATAGCAGGTAAAAATTTTGTATGTACTTGTAGCAAACAAGTCTGCTCGAATTACGCGTGGAGCGATTTCTTCCTTTTCTTTTGTTGTTTTCACTAATACTCCCACAATTTCTTCTTAGTGTGCTCTTCGTAGCCCGTACTGCGTTACCTTGTTTCTAATTACTAGGTCAAAGGTCATATTCCTAATGTTATTGAAAGTGTCTGCACAAAATTTGTGCAAATCTCATTAGTATGCTCCTCCTCTGCACTCTGTGCAGGATTCGTTTAGTTGTAACTAGTCCTGCCGCGAGCGCTCACACACTTGCAGCCGGCTGCAGGGCAGCTGTTGAGTGAGTGACTTGCCGGCAGGGCCTGGAGCTGAAGGGCCAGATGGTGCCGTGTCCAGAGTCCGGGTCGCTGCTGTTCGTGGGCTCGCCCGACCTGGACGGGCTGGAGGGCCTCACCAGCCACGGGCTCTTCATCTCGGACATCCCGTTGCACGACGCCACGAGGGACGTCATCCTGGTGGGCGAGCAGGCGCGAGCGCAGGTGAGCGGGCGGCCTCGTTTGTTCTCCTCACTGGTCTGGCACTGTGTTCCGCTTCCCTGTAACCCGCAGCCGTCCCTTAATCTCACCTTTACCGCAACAGCTGCCCTACCCAACTCCAGGCCTCCTCGTTCACTGTTGTCATTGGCTAGATGAACAGATATGAGGTGCGACAATAAAGTAATGAGACTGAGGTGAAAAAAAATGTTGCTTACCGTTTTAGTCGAGTTTAGTGTTGTCTCCTTCAAAGTAGTTCCGTTCTTATTGCACACACTTTTTCCAACGCTTCTGCCATTGATGGTAACATTTCTGGAACTCATCTTCTGTAATGTCCTCCAAGACCCTTGTCACAGCTTTTAGGACATCTTGTGTTGTTTTAAAATGGTGTCCCTTGGCCACCGTTTTGACTCTTGTAAATAGAAAAAAGTCGCACGGAACGATATCTGGTGAATAAGGTGGCTATGGTAGTACTGAAATTTGTTTTAAGGTTAAAAATGGCTGTACCGACAGAACAGTATGGGATGGCGCATTATCATGATGCAGAATCCAATTATCAGAAATGTTAGCACAGGCACGAAGAACTCTTTTACGAAGTCTTTCTAAAATTCCTTTGAAGTAATATTGGTTAGCAGTTTGTCCAGGAGGCACCCACTCTTTATGAACAATTCTCTTGGAATCATAGAACCACACAAGTATTCATCTCACTTTTGACTTCGACATACGAGCTTTTTTAGTTTGGGTGATCCCTTTGAGCACCATTGCGAACCTTGGCATTTTGTCTCTGGATCGTACTGAAAAAAAAAAAAAACTTTCATCACCAGTGATAACACGGCTCAACAATTCTGGACTGATTTCCGTTTGCTCTAACAGATCGGCTGCCACATTTTTCCGTGTACCTCGCTGTTGTGGTGTGAGATTTTTGGGGACGATTTTTGCACAAATATTTCTCATACCAAGATCTTCAGTTATTACGTATTAGACGAAACGTTTCTCGATTGATGTTCAGTTCTTGTGCAATCATTTTTTAGGGATAAATTTCGATCATATCGTACGAGTTCACCCACCATGGCCAAGTTAACATCCGTCCCTGAGGTTGATGGTCGTCCACTGCGGTCTTCATCGCAACATACCTTCTACCTTCAATAATCATTTCATGCCAACGAAAAACTTGAGCTCTTGACATAACCTCCTCTCCAAAATCCTTCTGAAGCTTAACGTAAGTTGTCGTCGCGTTTTCACCCAATTTAACACAAAAAGAAATAGCATACCGTTGCTCAATATTATGCGGTTCCATTTCCGTGACGAGAGACACAAACACGTGTTAACTTATCACAGTACAACTCACGACAGACCAGTTGCGTCGATGTGCCACTTGGATTAGAAGCAGCTTATATACAAAGGTCGAAGATATTGTGCCTACGCAAGACTGCAAAGAAAATCAGTCTCATTAATTTAATGACGCACATCCTGTACCTTTTTTTTCCATAGGTCCATAGTGAGATGACCCTCAAAGATGTATTGGGTCGGCGTGTAAGTTCATGCCGCTATTACAATGCTACGATTTTATTTTAGTTGTTAATATGCACTTCATTACACTACAGCACACATTAACAAGACTGATACACTAGTTATTGATGTGATCTCTATCTTCGTCATTGACCCCCTGCTAGCGTTGAGATAGGAGTTCTGTGCTTCATCTAACTGTTGCGGTTTCGAGTTGAAGAAATCTTCTAGCCAGTTTCTAAGAGAAGCTTCATTATGCAACACTGTAATTGGTTTACAAAAACTTTTTTATTTAGTGAACTAAAACTTGAACTGAACTGGTTTCTAATTTTTGAATTTGTGTGTGTGTTATGTTGTAGTCCTGGACAATGAAAGTGATGTAATTACGTAAACGCTGTCTGATAAAAAGATTGGCCAAATGTTTGAAACTCCATAACTTTAATTTATTTAACTTTCACCAAAATAATCAGAAAACATAAAACTGTATACTAAATAAGTTGTCCAGTGAAATGTAGTATTGCGTATTACCGTGAACAGTGCTACAATGCGTGACGTCACAGTACACGACATGCAGTTCAAACACTCAAAGTCTAAAGAAACAATATTTTACACAAAATTCCAAATAGGATTTTAAAACAATAAATAACCAAAATGCTTTTCTAGAAAAGCCCTGTGAATTTACGTGTGCAAACTGACTACTGACTAAATAAAATTCCAAAAACTAGATGACACATACGCAAATACAACACTCCACTGTAAGAATAAGTCTGGCTGCATAAGTAATGAACTCAGATCTAATCTTCACCTAAACGTACCTGATACTAATTTTCAAAAAGAAAGCTTAACTGTAAGTGACTTTATTGTCCTCATTGTAAAGTAAATCTTCATAGCTCACCTGTGGTAACAGAAACTCGTTACTGCTTGAAAGTGGTCAACATTAAAAATACAGCGCAGCAACAAACTAGCTAAAGACAAAGAAAGCCCTGCGGAGTGCAATGCAATGACATGCAACTATGCTAAGCACATTTAGCTTTAGATTTACTTTTCTGCAACTGTGGTACGCTCAATTCAATACGGCGACACTGTTATTAGAAAATGAAACTTTCACGAAGAGACAGTGAAGAAAATTCAGTTTACTGAATGATTTAAAAGATACTAACACTCAGAAACTGCATTGAACCTCTGATAACTTAACAGTTGTCATCATCTTTACAAAAATCACTTACACAAAAATACAACAGCCCCCCCCCCACCCCCACCCACGAATGATGGACCTTGCCGTAGGTTGGGACGCTTGCATGTGTCAGCGAAACAGATAGCCCTATTAGCCGTACCGTAGGTGCAACCACAACCCAGAGGTGTCTGTTGAGAGGTCTGTTGAGCGGTCAGACAAACATGTGGTTCCTGAAGAGTGATACCAGCGTTTTCAGTAGTTGCAGGGGCCGAATGATATGGCCTTGTAACATCAATCAAAACGGCCTTGCTGTTCTGGTACTGCGAACGGCTGAAATCAAGGGGAAACTACAGCCGCAGTCTTTCCCGGGGGCATGGAGCCCTACTGTGTGGTTAAATGATGATAGCGTCCTCTTAGGTAAAACATTTCTGAGGTAAAATAGTCCCCATTCGGATCTCTGGGCGGAGACTACTCAGGAGAAACAAAACTGGCGTTCCACGGATCGGAGCGTGGAATTTCAGATCCCTTAATAGGGTAAGTAAGTTATAAAATTTAGAAAGAGGAATGGATAGATCAAAGTTAAATATAGTGAGAATTCCTGAAGTTCGGTGGCAGGAAGAACAAGACTCCTGGCCACGTGAATGCAGGGTTTAAATACAAAATCAAATAAGGGTAATGCAGGTTTAGGTTTAATAATGACTAAAAAATAGGAGCGCGGATAAGTTTCTGCGAACAGCATAGTTAGCGCATTATTGTAGCCAAGATATACACGACGCCCACGCCTACGCCAGTAGTACAAGTTTATATGCCAACTACTTCCGCAGGCGATGAAGAGAGTGAAGAAATGTATGATGCGATATAATAAATTACTCAGATTGTTAAAGGAGACGAAAATTTAATAGTCATGTGGGACTGGAATTCGATGTTAGGAGAAGGAAGAGAAAGAAAAGTAGTAGGTGAATGTGGACTGGTGGTAAGAAATCAAAGAAGAAACCGCTTGGTACAATTCTGCACAGAGCACAACTTAATCATAGCTGATACTTGCTTCAAGAATCATGAAAGAAGGTTTGATACGTGGAAGAGACATGCAGACACTGGAACGTCTCAAGTAGGTTGCATAATTGTAGGACAAAGATTTGGGAACCAGGTTTTAAATTGTAAGACATTTCCAGGGGCAGATGTGGACTCTGACCACAATTGATTGGACATGAACTGTAGATTAAAATTGAAAAAAACTACAAAAATGGAGGTATTTAAGGAGTTGGGACGTGAATAAACTGAAAGAACCAGAGGTTGTAGAGAGATGCAGAGAG